>NC_056735.1:1205268507-1205283507 GCF_019279795.1 Protopterus annectens
ACAAATCTTAAGATTTTTTCTTTTCTTTTCATTTCTTTTCTGGACCTGTCTGAGTTGCAAACATTTTTCCCAAATCATCTTTTGTCTCTTAAATTGTTTTTCTTTACTTCATCATCTGTTTTGGACGTCTTGCATGTCATCTGTGTGCTTGGAAAGTATTTCATGTATTCCCTCAAGTTTCTTATTGTTTGACTTTCTGCAAAGTGCCATTGATCTTGAAATCTTGACTGTGCATCTTGTTTATTTTTTTCTTACATAGACATAGGTTTTATTTCGGTCTCGTCTTCTATGCTGCACTGATTTACTTAGGCACCAGCTACATGATTTTTTTCAACTCTGCAGACTTTTCAGGTGGGAGTTCCATATATTGATTTTCTTAGTTTTCTTCCTAAAGGCATTGAGGCTCTAATAGCAACTCTCTGGGAGCTAATATTTCCTAGTTTAGATACATTTTTATTAGTTAAATTTTGAGTCCTGCTTTAGAGAGAGAAGATCAACCATCTGAGTTTAGAGGATGCTGTACCAGAAGTCCTTGAAGTGTTCTACATTGTTATGAATTGCGTAGAGAACTGCTGTTTTAACCTTACAAGAACAGTTTTTTTTTTTTGGTTTCTTGCAAGGCTGATAAACATTTGATGTGTTGTTGCCAATCTCACCTTTATTCTCACATATGGATCAGATCTGTCTTGGCCTTATGCAGAAGCTTGTAGCCTTCAACTAAGCTCTTGGGCATTCTTTGCTTCCCAGAATGCATTTCGCATTACTTCAGATCTCTTTTACCTGTCTGCTGGAGACGGGATCCTTTCGTAAGCTCTGGTCTAAGTGAGAAGTATCTTTTAAAATGTATTAATATTTCTTAATATTTTAACTTTGTATTAATTTCTAGTAGCTCTTTGTGTGTGCTGTTTATTCCTTTCTTGTTAAAATTGTCCATTGACTTTTTTCACTGTGTTATGCCTTTATCTTTTTACACCTTTATCCTACTTATAAAGCAAATAATAGTTATTGTTAGTATAGTTGTCTAGTCTGTTTAGAGAGAGCCCATCAGATTTTGACATAAAACTTCTCTAGTTTCCCTCTCTCTCTCTCTCTCTCTATATATATATATGTGTGTGTGTGTGTGTGTGTGTGTATGGTTTACAATCAAAATGGTGAAGTAACGTTCGGGGAACATAGAAATGTCGCTGACACAAACCTCAATGTTATGAGTATAGATCACAGTACAGTGTGGACTAGGAAATCAGTCCCTTTCCTCACTGTAGTACGATCTCGAAGTTGGAATATATATTTAGCAGGGGGTGTGGGGGGGGGTTCAGTGAATTTCTAGGGGAGGAGCTAGACTTACCTTGGCTCCTATACCAACGTCACGTTTGCTTTACGATCTAAATGTTCATTAGAGTTGACATTTAGACCTAATGTGTATGCATGGATTCGGCATTATGGTTTGACGTTAAAAACAGAATTTGTTTTTAATGTCGACATTTTGATGGTAAACCTATGTGTGTGTGTGTGTGTGTGTGTGTGTGTGTGTGTGTGTGTGTGTGTGTGTGTGTGTGTGTGTGTATATATGTGTGGATATGTATATATATATATGGGAGCACTTTACATGCTCGAATTACTGAAAGCTCGAATTGCATATGGTCGAGACCATATGCTTGCGCTTTCAGTAACTCGAATGTGTAAAGTGTTCAAAAATAACACTTTACTTACCTTAAAACATTACTTACACACAGAGGCAAGGATCCCTGTATGCTCTGTGTGTAAGTAATGTTTTCATTTTCTTTTTGATGTTGACAGGAAACGGGAAATCTCCCATTTTGCGCTTCCACATACAGCGCAGAATGGGAGATTTCCCTTTTCCCCACTGTAGCGTGATCTTGGAGTTGGTATATTTAAGTAGGTGGGGTGTGGGGGCCACAGCCCCCCACATGGGGGTGCAGGGGGGCGAAGCCCCCCTGCAAAACCGATGTTTGACTGTGTTTGTTTTTTTTACGTTTCATTTTAGAAGTTTGAGTTTCCGAAAATCGAACTTATGGTCTCGACCATATGAAGTTCGGGTTTTTGGGAATTCGAGCTTATATATATATATATATATATATATATATATATATATATATATATATACACACACACATGCATACATGATGACACTTCAAACATCTACTACTCATAACATCTAAAACCCAAAACATTTAGAACTCATAACATCAAATTTTATAACATCAAAAATGTATAATATGTATTAGTGTATCATGAAACGTGCAAATGTTATAATCTGTTATTCTTGTGGCATCAGTATGAGATGTTGTAGTTTTTATTTATATAGTTATTTATATAGTGTAGGAATTTATACATAGTGTTTATTTTGCCACTCTGTATGTGTTTTTTAGGGGTCTATATTTTAACATCATAGTTTTAAAACTTCGAATGTTATTATATCAAACCCTTTAGAGCGAAAGCTGACAATAGCGAAGCCTCGGAACATCAACATTTTACCTAGGGTAAGATTTCGGTGGTCCGTTTTGTGGCTTCGCTATTTATAGCACTGTGGTGCGATGGTTATGGACCGGGTCTAGGGAAGTAAGCGAACGGAGGTTAAGGATTGGGTTCAGGTAAGTGTAGTGCGATGGTTACTGACTGAGTTAAGGTAAGTGAGCAAACGGACTGGGGTAAGGTGAGTGTGCGGTAGTTAGGAACTTTATGGTTAAGGCGCGGGTGAGGTGAGTGTGTGCGGTAGTGACAGACTTTAGCGTTAGGGTCAGGTTAAGTGAGTTAGGCTTAGGGCGCGGGTTAGGTAAATGTGCGATTGTGTGGATGTGAGGGTTAGGATGGGGTAGGTGAGTTAGGGTTAGGGAGCGGGTAAGGTGAGTGAGCAATAGTTAGGGACATTAGGGTTAGGGTTGGGTTAAGGTAAGTGGGTAGCTAGTGGCAGAGCCCCCCTGCAGAAACATAGTAAAAAGTGTGTTTATTAGTTTGGTGGTGTTATAGGTGGAGGGGATGTTATTTTCATGTAATTTGTAGTGTTTGATGTTGAGATGCAAAATTTCGATGTTTTGGGTTTTAGATGTTGTGGTCTCGATGTTTTGAATTTAGATTTTATGAGTTTTAGATGTTTTGAAGTGTAACCATGTACATATATAGATCTTTGGAGCTGACACCAAAGTTGACAAAGTTGTCTACTCCAACAGCTTTTGCGGAGCAGTCGGCTCGTGTAGCTGAGGGAACTTCGCAGTATTCTAAGTCATCAGCTCCGACTCCCTCAGCTCCAGTATCTCTCCTATCCGGTCCCCATCATTGGAAAGAGTTTCCTATTGGCTCCCTTTTTCTATTTTACAGAGATCTCTGACCTGTTCAACCTGGAGTCTTTCAGATGAAGATGTGGATAGGGTGGTTAGAAGGTTACTGAAGACACTGGCTTTAGCCAAATTACTGCTGGATCAGAGCCCAGGTGCTTCAGATCCAAAGACGCCACTCCCCTCTTCTGATCCGTATTATTTATTTATTTTACACTTGTTGACCGGGCTAGTCTAGCTGGGTATATGCCCATTTTCAGTAGAGGCCCAGGGAGAAAAGCTCCAAGCATTAGCGGTGACAAAGATTACAATAGTATAATAATAGTCAAATGAATTACAGCACAATGTTACATTGAGGTTCAGATAAATTTGTACAGAGTCCTTTAGTAGGTTAAAGCTAAGATTAAATACAAAGAACAATCATTTGAGAGATTGCAATCAAAAGAACAAAATTTTGAATTGTAAACCATTTTTATCAAATATTTATTTATTTATTTATTTTAAGTAGTAAGAAAGTAACCAATATTACAGGTATGTGACATAGAACAGTGGAATAGAGAAGTGTAGAGAAAGCAAGAAGGGGAAAGAGATATCAGTCAGTGTTAGAGCAGGGACAAAGCCAGTGAGTTTTAAGATATTCTTTAAGATGCTTTTTAAAAAGATGAGTGGAAGCAAGAGATGAAAGTTCATTAGGAAGCTGGTTCCAGCTTTTTCCAACTGTGTTGGTGAAAAGTGAATCTCCAGCTTTGTTGTTAGATTTAGTAGTGGAAACGAGACTCTTGTTAGCTGAGCATAGTGTTGCAAGATTTTTGTAGGGGGTAATCAGATTAGTAAGGATTGGGGTATTATTAGGATGATAAAGGATCTTTTGGGTGATAACAAGTTGTTGACACAGTAGTTGGTTCTGCAGTTCTAACCATCCCAGTTATTTGTAGTTGTGGCAGTGGTGGTGAGTTCTAAAGGGGGTGCCAGTGGCAAATCTGGCTATGTTATTGTAACTGGTGGAAAGTTTGGTAAGATTGTTTCTAGATAGATTGGTATATGTTGCAGAAGCATAGAGCAGGGTAGAGATCAGGTGTGTCTGGGCAATAGTGATTCTGGCAGAAGGGGTAAGGAAGGGTTTGATTCTGTAAAGGATGCCTAGTTTTTTGTTGAAAGACTTTATTGTAGAATTAATATGGTCATCATAGCTAAGGTTGTTATCAATTGTTACTCCTAGTAGACAGGTTGTAGTGTCAGGGGATATGTTAGTTCCATTGTTGGAGGTTACTGTGAAGTGTAGTTGAGGTAACTTATGAGTAGGAGCAAAGAGTAATAATTTAGTTTTTTTGGGGTTCAGAAGGAGGCAGGTTTGCATGAACCAATTTTCAACACTGTTAAATACTGTTTGGGTGAGGGACTGGAGAGAGGTTATGGACTTGGCTGAACAAATTAAAGTTGAGTCATCTGCATATTGTATGCAGGTGGCTTGAGGAATTTTGGTATGTAGATCATTAATAAACAATGAAAAGAGAAGAGGTCATAAAATAGAGCCTTGTGGTACTCCAGTGTTCACAGGGAGGGAAGTAGAAATATTATTATCCCAAAGTACTGCTTGCTGTCTGTTTTCAAGATAGGATTTAAACCATTGTAGTGCTTGTGTGTCCAGTGATTAGGCTTTTAGTATGTCAATAAGCATGTTATGGTTCACCATATCAAAGGCTTTTAAAAGGTCAGTAAATAGTGCAGAGGAGAAAGTATTACTGTTACGATTTTTGTTTGTGGAGTCAGAAAACACTAGCAGGGCAGTTGTTGTGCTATGGAATGGCCTAAAACCGTGCTGGCAGTTGGCAAGTAAATTGTTACGGAGAAGGTGGTCGAGTAGTTGTCTGTGTATTTATTTTTCCATCATTTTAGCTACTGGAGAGAGTAAGGCGATAGGCCGAAAGTTGGAGAGCTCGGTAGATGACCCACCTTTGTGTAGAGGGATGATGTGGGATACTTTCCATATGTAGAGATTTTGTTTTCTAAAATTGTTCTATTTATAAGGATGGAGATGGGATAGGCAATGGCTTTAGCTGCAATTTGCAGGTATTCTGCTGGAAGACAGTCATCAGAAGGGGTGCATGGTTTAAGTTTTTGAAGGAGGTTGCAAATGAGGGATGTGGGTACAGGTTGTATATGGAAGGCTGGAGTTGAAGTATTATTGGTATTTAATGGTGGAGTGGTAATAGGTGGTAAAGTATTAGCTAGGGTTAGAATGGCTTCAGTAAAATAGTTATTAAAGGCATCAGGAATCTGGTTAGAGTTATGGTTGAATCCTGAATGGGCAGGAGTTTTAGAGTGCCCTGTTTGAAGAAGTTTGTTAATGCCTGACCAGAATTTTTGTGGTTTTTGTTGGTGGGTTTGTTGGAGGTGAAGGTAATAGTCTTTTTTGTCTCTGAGAATGTCTTTCTTGGTGGTATTTCTTAACTGTTTAAAGTAAAGTTGATCTGATGGACTTTTGGAGGCTCTCCATTTGGCCCAAATTTTATTTGTGAGGAGGATCTTTTGCCTAGTATGTTTTTTAAGCCAGGGGGCAATTTTGGTTCTTATTCGGGAGGAGCGATAGGGGGTGTGGTAATCTAGGATTTGAAGGACTCTAGTATTAAAGTAGGTCACTGCTTCATCAAGTTGAAGATGAAACATAGGTGACCAGTCACATGCTTTCAGTTCGTTTTGGAAGCTGTCTGGATTAAAGAATTTTTTGGAGCGGGAGGATTTAACATTATTAGTATTAGGGCTGTGAATTTTTTGTTTAATGATATAGGTTAGCATATGGTCACTGATATCGTCGGGAAGGGTTCCTGGTTTATAAGTATCAAGATGGCTGTTGAGAAGGATCCAGTCTAGGGTGGTTTCCTTATTGCTTGGCTTATGGATTCTAGTAGGAGTGGTTATTATCTGTGAGAAACCGTGAAGATTTATATGATTTGTAGGATTAGGGGAACTACAGGTTGCCCAGTCTATATTAAAGTCTCCTAACACAATGGTTTCCTGAGGTAGGTGGGTAGAGAGGTAACTAAGTATGTTTTTAAGTGTATTAATATTATTTCCAGGGGGAGATATGTGCAAATGAGATAGATTTGGAGTTGTTGATTTGTAGCTTGGCAGTAAGGGTTTCAGCATTGGTATCTGAGGGTAGGAGCACACTGAAGGGTGAAACTTGGAGTTCAGATTTATACAAAATGGCTACACCTCCACCCTTTTTGATTTTGCGGTCATATCTTAGGATATTATATCCAGGAGGGGTAATCTCCTGGTCCAGAGTTGAGGGTTTTAGCCATGTTTCTGTAATACAGAGAATGTCAAATGAGTGCACCCCTAAGAGTACATGTAGGTGCGTAATTTTATTGTTAATGCTGCAGATGTTAAGTTGAGCTATCAGGAGGGAGTTAGATGGTCTGTTAGGGGTAGTGATAGTAGGAGATGTTAGGTTGTGTGGGTTCTTGGCAATATTAGTATTGGGGCCAGGGTTTGGATGAATATCACCATCTAATAGGGGGTGTTGTAGAGGATATTGTACAAATTTAAGGATTTTGTAGTAATTGATTAGGGTTTTTTTGGCAAGGAAGTAAGTAACATGGTTAGATCTATGGTACTTTGGAAGTATATAGATAGAGATAGCGGTTATGTTACTATGTTTGAGGTAGTTTATGTGAGAAAGAGGTAGTTTGTTGGTAGGGGTGATGCTGCTCAGGAAGAGAAGAATGTTCAAAGAAGGTTAGTGTGTATGGAATTGTAAGAGAAGCAAGAGTTGTAGTTAAGAGTAGTAGGTTTGGGAATATAGATTTGCATGTTGGGTCCATTAGGATGTATAGAAAAGGAGTTAGAGTATGTTGAGGGAAGGAGTGAGGTGTGTAAGAATAAAGATGGGAGAAGGAGAAAGTCTTGTATGAGATGAAGTAGCTTGAGAAAAGGAGTTAGAGTATGTTGAGGGAGGGCGTGAGGTGTGGAAGAATAAAAGTGGGAGAAGGAGAAAGTGTTGTGTAAGATGAAGTAGCTTGAGGGAACAAGTGAACCATAAAGCTAAATAAAAGGTGATTGTAAGAGTGAAGCTATAAAATATAGCAATACAGGGTAAGGTGTGAAAAGGTTAGGGAGCGGACCTAAAAGGTAAAATAGCTTAATTAAGAAATTGTTGAGGTAGAGGGTGTGGTTGTTAAGTAGAAGTATGTGGTAGGGTGATAATGGGAGGGGGGTGTGGTGATAGAAGTATATAGCTAGGACCACTGGGGTTGGGTGGGAATTGGGGATAGGGTAGGGGAGCGGAGTGAGTCCGAAGGGCGAACGGAATGGGTTAGAGCATCTATATGAAAGATTTTCCAGAGACAATCAGAGAGGAGGAGATTCCAGAGGCAGAGAGGGTGGTCACAGATCTGTTCAAGGGCGGGAAGATGAGGAGAAAAGTGTATCAGTGAAAGAGAGAAGACGTCTGAGGTAAGGAGACTACAGTAGAGGTGCTTAGTTTCAGAGTTAAGCAAGCAGAATGTTTCACAACAGAAAGGGGCTATACAGGGCAGAGAAGGTGTAAAAAGAAAGAGTGACTAAATCTGGTTCTTAGAACAGGGCAGAGTTAGGTTAAGGTAGTGTAGTCATACATAGAGGTATAGAAAGAAGCAGGAGATGCCACCACCTAGTGGCCAGACTCAGTAATTGCAAAGGTAGGCCACGGGCACAGGGGAAAATGGGGAAAACACCAGAAAGGTAGGGAGGGAGGATTAAGACTAGGGTAGACTGCTAGCTTTTGCTCACTGGGTTGCTGTACTAATGGACAATAGTAATTTACATTTAGTAGTAACAAGGTACATACATTCAATAAAAATTCCTGGGGAGGCAAGGAAGTTATAGAAGCACAGCAGGAGTTCTTATGCTCTGTCCGTTCAAGAACGGGAAGCCAGGGATTCCAAGCAGAGACCGGGAGGCACCCGGGGTCAAGGTGGTTCAGCTGGGATACAATTCAATAAAACTCCTGGGGAGACAAGGAAGTTATAGAAGCACAGCAGGAGTTCTTATGCTCTGTCCGTTCAAAGGCGGGAAGTCAGGGATTCCAAGCAGAGACCGGGAGGCACCTGGGGTCAAGGTGATTCAGCTGGGATACACATTAAGATAAGTCAGCAACCTATGCAGTACAGGACCGGATGGGATGTGAGGGTATTTAAAAAATCAGTCCTTCTCTTCCAACTCTTCTCTCAAGTTTGGAGCAGTGAGAGTCAGATGCCCAGGTTGTGACTGTCAGATCAGAGACTAACTCTTTCTTCTGATCTGACTTCAGCTCTAAGTTCCTCTGGTCTATCAGAGCAGGAGGAATCTAGGAGCTGTAGCTCTCTGCCCAGACCCGAGGGCAGGGATCCGACTTCCCTTTCTTCGTATCGGACCTTGCCTGTCTGAGCATTGGCACAGTTGAGCTTGGCTTCTACCTTGACCTTGGATCTTCTTTCCTTGGATTGCAGAGGACCTTTATCTCCACCAGGATTTTCGTTGCTCCGGAGAGCTCCTCGGTTCGGGAACAGGGGGTATTAGAGGCCATGAGGAGAGCTTTGACTGCCTGTCAGTCAAGGGTCAAATCTTTCCAGGATCATCCTTCCTTTCCCCAACTGGTGATGTTTGTCTCTCAATCAATCCTTCCACAGGGACAGTGGAGTTCCAAGCCTTAGGATGTCCGTAGGGAGACCCCCATCTCTTCTGAAACTTCTCCAGATTACCCTACTGAAGAAGTCCTTGGAAGAGAACTTGTAAGAGGAAGCGTTTGGACTCCCCAGAGGAGTCACTTACTACAGATACTGACCTCGATGAGGCTGTGGGGTCACCACAGTCTCCTCCAGAGGATGTTTCTTTTGGAGACATCCTAGAATTGCTGAAACAGAGACTGGACATCCAACACCCCTTCAGCGGAGGAGTCAGTATACCTGAAGGCTTTCGGATCCCACCCTTCCACCTCTTGGGTGACCCTGCCTTCTAATGAGGTTGAGTTAATCTCTTCGAAGTCATGGGAGACCCCAGATTCCATTGATCCTACCCCAAGGAGACCAAACAATTGCATCGCATCACCTCCAGATAAGAACTTTTTTACAAAGGGAGTTGTGGTAGATGCAATAGTCATGGCAGTAGCAACTAAAAAGGAACTTTCTGAGACTAGTTCCAATATTCATCCTCCTAACAAAGATTCTAGGTTGATGGATAGATATGAGAAGCACATCTTTTATTCAGTGGGCTTTACGTTGAGCTCGCTGAATTGTGTGATACACTTAACTCTTTCAGCAGATCCCTTTTCAGTCTAGTAATCGATACCGTAAAAGGAGCTGTGGCTGATGAGGTCTCAGATAAAGTAACCTTTCAGCTCGCCACCCTAAATTCAGTAGTTAACTCCGCCATGAGACTGATTTCATATCCAGTGGATGGAGCGAGTAGAGCTGCAGGTTCAGGTCAATTAGGAGGCAGTCCTGGATGCGACCTTGTGATTTCGAGGAGCCTTTCAAGTCTTCCATTGTGAATGCCCCCTTCAGTGGCTCATCTCGTTTTGGGCCCAAAGTGAAAGAAACACTCACCAGGTGCAAACAAGAAGGCAAGACCTTGTCTGCCGTAGGAGTCCGTTTTTCTAATCTGACCAGATCCTAAAAAAAAAGGTGCAAAAGATAGTGGAAAAAATATAGTTAAAAATCTCAACAGTCTTTCCCCCAGAGGCAGAGGAAGGAACAATAATGGAAGACACCATCCTCACAGCAGGGAGGCCCACAAAATCAGGGCTGTAGAGATTCCTCCTTTGGTAGGCCCTTTCAGCACACCTGAAAGGAGGCCCGACTGCTCACCTCTGGAGGTAGTCGGGGGTTGGCTCTCCCTGGACCCACAGGCTTGGCTTCACATTACAAATGACAAATGGCTGCATCAAATAATATCCAAAGGTTATCTCATTCCCTCCTCCAATCCCCTCCCTCAGAACAAAAGAATCCCAGATGTAACACCCTGTCAAAGGGATCAAGCAACTACAAAAATTCTAAAGTTAGTAAACAAGAGTCATTCAAGAAGTCCACTCAGACCAACGAGGATACGGCACTTACTGAAGATTCTTTTTGGTACCAAAGAAAACAGGGAACTGGAGACTCATTCTGGATCTCAGCAATCTAAACAAGTCAATCAAAAAGAGCAAGTTCCGAATAGTCACTTGACAGTCAGTTCTTCCTTTTTTATGAAAAGACAGTTGGATGTGTCCAGTAGACCTTCAGGATGTGTACTACCATATAAAAATGGACAGGCGCTCCAGAAAGCATCTGCGCTTCCAGCTGGGAGCCAGCCACTACCAGTTTTGAGCCTTGCCCTTTGGTCTCACTGCAGCCCCCAGAGTGTTCACCAAATGCATGGCAGTGGTTGCGGCTCACCTGAGATGTCCAGGATTCTGAGTGTTTCCGTACCTAGATGACTGGCTCCTAACCACCACAGCCAGACATCAACTCTTAAGGGCAAGAGAAGCCACTATAAATCTTTGCTGTCATCTGGGAATCAAATCGGCTCTAGAACCCTGTCAAAATCTGAGTTTCATAGGAGCTCATTTAGATACCAAAGAAATGATAGTGAGACTTCCACCCGACAGACTTATTTCATTAAGAAATCAGGTAAAAGTCCTAATTCGCAAGAAAAGAGCATCTGCAAAACTAGTACTTCAAGTCTCAGGGACAATGGTAGCTTCCATTATTTTGGTACCTCTAGCCTGTGACCATGGATGCTTCCTGGGTAGAGTGGGGGGGCATTATCTGGGAAAGACAGTCCAAGGCACCTGGTCACCACACGAGGCCCATCTGCATGTAGATGTTCTAGAGATGAGAGCAGTGCTTCTACCATTGCCAGCTTGTCAAGATTCTCTTCCTCAAGGAACAATAGCAGTCCAGTCAGACAACATGTCAGTAGTGTGGCACATCAACAAACAGGGAGGCACCAAATCTTACCCCATTTGTTGGGAAGCCCTCCGAGTTTGGCAATGGGCGATATCTTTCAACTGCTTTCTGACTGCAAATGCACTTCCCGGGGAAATCCAGTGTTATAGTGGACAAGCTCAGCAGGGCAATTCTGATGCCTCATGAGTGGTCTGTCAGACAGGAAGTGACGGAAGGAATTTTCCAGAAATGGGGTCAGTCTTGCTGCAATCTCTCTGCTTCATCCATGAATAACAAATGCAGCGGCTGCTTTTCCCTATTCTCCCCTCAGGTGAGTCACTGAGGGATGCAGTGGTATACAATTGCCCCCTGGGACTTCTAAATGCTTATCCTCCAACGCCCTTGATTCCCAAAGTGTTACAGAACAAAATAGTCTTCCTCATTGCCCCTTACTCACCCTGATAGATTTGGTTTCCCTATCTATGTTCTCATCTCCAGGAAGATCCATGGATTCTGGATCCAGTTCCAGACCTACTTTCGCATCCAGAAGGACTGGCTCTTCTGGACTTGGAAAAATCTAAAAACTGACAACATGGCTTTTCTGATTCCAATGATAGCCAGGCATCCTCTTTTATCTTCTCCAGTGAGACACATTGTGCTTTCTTCACATACATCTTCCACACAAAAACTGTACAAAAGCAAGTGGAAAAGATTTGTTGTATGAAACATGGAAAAGAATGTAGATATTTTTACTGCTCCATTGTACTTCATTCTGGATTTTCTAGTAAAACTTTTTTACGAGGGAGCTGCTGCAGCTACCGTAAGAGTTCAGTTAGCTGCAATTTCAAATTTTCACCTTGGAGAGCATGATTCCCCTGTCTTGTCCAATAAACTTTGCAAAACCTTTTTGAAAAGGAGTTATGTTGCTGAGACCACCTTAAAGTCCTTCTGCCCTTGGGACTTTAATTTTGTATTATCCCATATGACACATAAACCATTTGCGCCTTCAGCAAATTGTGATTTGAAATTCTTAGCTTGGAATACAAATTTTCTAGTGGCTATTACTTCTGCCAGAAGGGTATCTGAATTTCAGACTTTATCAGTAAAACCACTGTATTCAGTATTTCACAAAGGCAGAGTTTCATTATGAATTAACCTTCCTTCCTGCCCAAAGTAGTTTCTGAGACTAATCTCAATCAGTCCATTAAATTGCCAGTGTTCTTCCCAAATTTCCAAAGCAAAGGAGAATATCTGCTAAACTTATTAGATGTTCACAGGCAATTGCGTTTTTACCTACACAGAGCGAAGGACATCAGAAAAACAGATCTGTTGTTTGTTTCCATTTCTGAAATGAAAAAAGGCTTGCCTTTTTCCAAAGTTACCTTGTCAAAATGGCTTTCTGACTGTATTACTTTCATTTATAAATCCCAAAATAAGCAGTTACGTAAACCAGTCAAATATGGCTACTTCTTCAGCCTTTCTGGCCAGAGAATCTCTAGACAATATTTGCGCAACAGCTATATGCTCAAATCCCATTATCTGTATTACTCAGTACAAAGTGGATTTGGCTTCCAGGGACAGGTCTTCCTTTGGATCAGTGGTTCTGAGGAATATTCTTTCATGAACCACTCAAGATTCAGGTTGCTAGGGATGCTGTCCCATATGTGGGAATAAAAGCGAGATTGACAACAACATATAAAGAAGTTATGTACTTACCATAACATTTCATGTATGTTGTCCATCTTTGCCTTTCTTCTCACAACCCTCCCACCTACCACCTTCCTAGACTTCTGGAAGAACAGGTGATACAAAATGATGGCTTCTAGTATTCCTTGTTGTTTGAAATGTTTCTTTAAATACCTTCAATAGTATTACGTCTGTCTTCTTTTATACAACTACTGGCTTCTTTATTGGGCAAACAAGATCTGAGGTAATAGGGATGTGCAATCTGGGAAGGGAAGAATGCCCAAGAGCTTAGTTGAAGGCCACAAGCTTCTGCATAAGGCCAAGATGGATCTGATGGATCGGAGCCGTCCCCGTATGTGAGAATAAAGGAGAAGATTGACAACAGACATGGAACGTTATGGTAAGTACATAACTTCTTTTTTCCCCTTGCTTGGTAAGATTACTTAAAGCAACGCTAGCCTTCCATGAGTGGTCTCCCTGCTATAACCTCCGTGTGGCAGTGTATCCTGTGGAGAAGTTGCAAGGGGAGCTTCTGCTTAACCTTACTATAATAGGTTCCTTATGTTTTCTGCTCTCTCATTTTCAGCAGTGTGTGGGCCTGACAAACTAATGTTGACTTGCATAACAGTGAGACGATGTCAGAGAAAGTTGAAAAAAATGAACTCCCAGACTCACTAAGTTCGCCTCTGGGAAACTAACCACTTGGCCACCATGGCAAACTTTGCCCTTCTCTCCACTGTAGTGAGATCTGAGTTGGTATATTTATTTAGTGGGGTGTTGGGGCAGTAGGGTTAATTTGCTTCGGATTTTGTTTTCGTCCATGGCAGCCAAGTAGTTAGTTTCCTGGAGGTGAAATTCGCCATTCCGAGAATTAGTTCTTTTAAAGTTTCACTGATGTTGTCTCACTGTTATGCAAGTTGACGTTATGGTAATTCAATGATTCTTAGGTAGGTACTAGGCTATTGGCCCTAGGGCATAATTAAACCTAGCCAAAATGCGTTGGCTTGCACCTCCCATGTGATTTAGTTGCCTGTGCCTGTGTCGAGCAGGGCCACAGAAGTGATTCCCGGGATAAATTTCCTGTTCCCCATCCACTCATCAAGATTCTTCTTGAAGAGCGCTAATGAGGAGCTCTGCCTCACATATACAGGGACATTATTCCAGAGCAGGGGGGAGTTTCTGGGACACAAATCTGTCCCTCCAACAAGTCCTGTTTAATGTAGAGGTCAGGTTAAGGTCCCTAGAGCATGTAGCTTGGGTAGATTGGGTTTTCCTTAGATGGAGCATTTCCAGGAATTCAGGGTTTGACATAGCCTTTTATGTCAGGCAGAGATCACCTCTGAGTAGCCAGTATGCAACCGAGTACAGTTGAATTTTTTTTTAGCCTGGTGGCATAGGGCATCTGTTTTAGGCTCGTTATCCTCTTGGTGAGGTATTTTTGAGGTGTCTACAGTTGTTGCAGGTGTCTAGTAAGGTACATCCCAAATGGGGCATTGTACCCAATCATGGGTCTAATGAGTGATGAGTAGAGGGGGACAATAACTTCCTTTTTTCTAGATGCAAACCCCTTTGTGATAAGGTGGGCCATGTAGAAGGATTTTCTAACCACCTTAGCGATGTTGTTATTGAAGGAGAGTTTACTGTCCACCTGGGTCCCTAGGTCTCTTATCACACTCTGTGTTAAGTGAGCTGCCACCTATGTGGTAATTCATAGGTACTTGTTTTTTCCCGAAGGGGATGACAATGCACTTTTTGGCATTTAGCTTGAGGCCATGATTTTGGCACCATATATCTGTTTCAGTGAGACCCTTTTGAAGGATATGTACGTTAGTAGGAGTCTCAATTATAGCACCCAGTTTGCAATCATCTGCGAACTTTGTTAGGCATAGTCCCCCTGTGTTTGCTTGTACCTCAGAGAAGTAAATACCGAACAGGAGAGGTCCCAAGACTGAGCCTTGGGGTACTCCACTTGATACAGGTTTGGAGTCGGACCTAGCGTTTCCTATTTTCACTGTATGGGTTCTGTCCGTGAGCCAGTTAGCAACCCATCTTGTAATGTAGGGGGTTATATTTAGGCTAGTGAGTTTGTGTATAATTCTCGAGTGGGGATTGGTAGCATATGCCTTCGCAAGGTC
>NC_056735.1:1205588507-1205701007 GCF_019279795.1 Protopterus annectens
AGTGCATGCTGGGATGGTTTTCCATGGGCTAGTGGAAGACCTCAAGCTTGTATATAAGGTCGAGTTGGATCCGAGGATCGTATCCAAACCCATCCTGGTAAGAATGAAGGCAAAGATGGACAACACACGTGGAATGTTTATGGTGAGTACATAACTTTTTTTTTATCCATGAATGTGGGATACTGTCAGGTGTTTTTTTGTAGTATATCTATGCAATGCTTAAGAGCTGTTCTTCATGTTTCACTGTTGCAGTCATCACATTTGGGTTATGCCTGCCAGGGTAGTTTAAACAAGGTTAAACTATTTCTGGCTCCGTAAAGTCTGCTCTTCAATTTTTCCCTTAGAACTTCTCTACTTGCAATCTAAACAGTCTATTCTCTATCTCAAAAGCTCAGCACTTGCTCCTAAAGCATTTTTATATAGGTAAAGTACTTGTATACTAAACAAAGTACTACATTAGCCTAGAATCCCCTTGAGTACCCATTTCCCTATAGTTCCCTTCCGACTCAGTTACACAGCAAACTTTTTCACTTTTTCTAGCATGTCGAAGGGTCAGTTGCTAGCGTCCTCTCCTGTTCAGCTGGTGAATCTGGGCATCTTGAGGCAATGTTACAATTGCCTCATGTACACAGACAACCCACTCCTTCTCCCACAAAACACAAATACATGTGAGAGATGCAACTATATAGCCAAACTGGAGGCTGAGCTCTCTCAACTCAGGACTGGCAAGACCAGACAGGAGGAGAAGGAAACCACGCACACCACAAACCCAGTTTCACATAGAACTATCACAACTGCAAAACAAACACATAAACACACAAAGACATACTCAGAAGCACTGATCAAAAATTACCGAAACTACAGAGGCCTCCAAAGCAGACACCCAAGCAACTGCCACCTCAAGACATAAGACATGCAACACATAGTTCTCAAAGTCAGTGTGCTAAACAGTCACAGCCCTTAAGGCCAAACACAATGCCAGACACACTTGTTATAGGTGACTCCATAGTCAGACACACTGACGTCCCACTCACCAGACTGAACAAGGAAAAGATCACAGTAAGCTGCCTGTCAGGCGCTAGAATCCGCCACATAACACAAGCACTTAGGTCACTCCACAGCAAGTACAAGTATGACTCAGTCATTGTCCATGCCGGTGTGAACGACCTGAGACGTACCTCCCTGGACTACATAAAAAGAGACATAGAGGAGCTCTCAGATTATGTAGCCCAGGCTGGTATGACCCTGACCCTGAGCAGTATCCTACCCTCACCAAGAATGATGCCACAATACAGAGACAAAATGATCAGCTTTAATAATTGGCTTAATTACTGGTGTCATTCTAAGGGGATCCAATGTCTGTCTGCCTGGGATGACATGCTTGACAAGCCACGCTGCTTCGCAAGGGACGGCTTGCACCTGTCACCCCTGGGCTTCCGGATATTGGCAAAGGCTCTTGCCACCCCCATAGTGCCTTTTTAGGCAAGGCTCAAATGATAAACCTACCGCCCTAAAACAAAAATGGAGAAAAACTAAGGGTAATACTGCTCAATGCCAGAAGTCTAAACCTCAAGATGCACGCCCTCGAAGCCCTCCTCAGTATGGAGAACATCGATGTCTGTGCTGTGACTGAAACCTGGTTCAAGGCTCCTGAGAGCACCCCAGCACTATCAGGTTATACCTCATATCATGCGTTCCGGCCCCAAAATCCGGACCGAACCGCAAAAGGAGGGGGAGTATCCATATTCATAAAGGATACCCACACCTCCAGGTTAGTGGCAACGCACGAAGCATCGGAGACCATCCAGGTGCAATTAACCATAGGTAAAACTGCCCTACAGTTTGGAACATGCTACAGACCACCTTCTCAAACTCAGGAAACCCACACAGCCTTCCTGAAGACACTGGAGAGTATGAATGTCTCTCCGAACACCATCATATTGGGTGACTTCAACTACCCAAACATAGACTGGGAACATTACTCAAGCCCCAACACCCTAGCCCAAAGGTTCCTGGAGTTCATAAACTCAAATGCTATGGAACAACTAGTCACCATTCCCACAAGAGGAGAAAATATACTAGACCTGATCATCACAAACATGGGGACAAAATGCTCCACACCGGAAGTATATCCCTCATTGGTGAGATCAGACCATAAATTAATCTCACTGGAGATCCACATCCCGCCCCCACCCCAGCAAAAGACCACAGTGAAGAACTTCTCAAAAGCAAACTTCACACTTCTTAAGACTGGAGTGGTATCCTTCAAGGCCCCCTAGCCAGTGGAAACCACAAAATCAAGACCCTTTCCACCAAAGGCAGGCGCCCGGTCTGGTGGACCCCAGCCATAAACAAACTCTACAACAAGAGGAGAAAGCTACTACATGACAGAGCAAAATCCCTAAAAGGGAAGGCATCTCTGATCAATACTAGCAAAAAACTACGATCACTCATAAAGTCATCCAAGGCCAACTTTGAGAGAAAAATCGCTAATGACACAAAAGACAATCATAAAGCCTTCTTTAGCTATGTTAGAAACCTGGGTGAAAACTCCCAGATATGCTCAGAATTAGTCCAAAATGACAAAAAAATCACTGAACCCACAGACATTGCCAACATACTGGCAGACAGGTTCAGTGCAAATTTCTCCCCTCCCTCCCCCCCAAAAGGAGAAATATCTATCCCACCAGAGTCTAGCCTCCCAAACATCTCAGATGCCCAGGTGAGAGCTGCTCTCTCTAAAGCAAAAAACACAGCATCAATGGGACCAGACGGTGTCCCCGGCTGTGTGCTACACGAACTCAATGAGGAACCAAACCCACACATAAGGCTGCTGTTTAATCTTAGCCTTACTACAGGATACGTACCCAAAGAATGGCATGTGGCAACTGTGGTCCCACTCCACAAAGGCGGTGCTTCTACGGACCCTGGAAATTACCGCCCCATAAGCTTGACGAGCCTTGTCTGCAAAGCTATGGAGAGGATCATAATGGAAATCATAAATAAAGACATTGGGGACCTACAGACACTGGATCCTACCCAATTTGGCTTTGTCAAGGGCAGATCCTGCCTCTTGAACTTGGTCGACTTTTTCGAAACAGTCACTAAGGCCATTGATGAGGGTAAGGCAGTTCACACAGCCTACCTTGACCTAGCAAAAGCGTTCGACACAATACCCCACTCGGGCATCATAGAAAAGCACACCAGCTTAGATGTAAACCCATATGTCACAAGATGGGTTGCAAACTGGCTCAAGGACAGAACACACAGGGTTAGAGTTGCTGGTGCCATGTCAGACTCTAAGCCGGTCACGAGCGGTGTCCCACAGGGCTCAGTCCTGGGCCCCCTCTTGTTCGGCATTTATTTTTCTGAAGTGCAGGCAAACATAGGGGGATTGTGGCTGACAAAATTTGCAGATGACTGCAAACTGGACACCATAATTGACACTCCATCAGACGCAGACATCCTCCAGAGAGGTCTCATAGAAATGGATAACTGGTGCCAGAGCCATGGCCTTAAGCTAAATGCCAAAAAATGTATAGTCATACCCTTTGGGAAAAACAAGGTAACCCCTAATTACCACATAGGTGGTAATCCATTAAACACGGAAGAAGTTATCAGGGACCTGGGGACCCAAGTTGACAGTAACCTCTCTTTGACACTCACATTGCCAAAGTGGTTAGGAAGACCTTCTACATTGCCCACCTGATCATGAAGGGATTCACATCCAGATCAGGAGAGGTCATTGTACCCCTGTACTCTTCACTTATCAGACCAATGATTGAGTACAACGCCCCATTCGGAATGTACCTTACCCGACACCTGCAGCAGTTGGAAAGACCCCAAAAGTTCCTCACCAATAGGATAAAGGGGCTCAAACATATGTCATACGATGCCCGACTGAAGAAACTCCAGCTCTATTCAGTCGCATACCATCTGCTCAGAGGTGATCTGTGCCTGACATACAAGGCCATGTTCAACCCGGAATTAATGGACATGCTCCACCTCAAAAAATTCAAATCCACCAGAGCCACGAGAGCAAGAGACTTAAACCTCAACATGGATATAAATAGGACGTGCTGGAGGGACAGATTCATCACCCAGAGACTCCCTACACTATGGAACAGAATCCCAGTCCATGTGAGGCAGAGCCCCTCACTGACTCTGTTCAAGAGAAATCTTGACGAGTGGATGGGAGATCGTAGGTTTACCCCGGGAATCATCTCTGTATCACTGCTGGACAGAGGCACAGCAAACTAATGGGTATAGTATTCTCATCCTAAGGGGTGGTGAAAGCCACACACACTCTGGCTAGGCTTATAAATGCCCTAGGGCAGATAGCCTAGTATGAACCTATGAACCTTTGAATACCAGAGACTTAGTATTTCTGCATCGGTTGCTGTCGCTTGAGGACTGATGTCAGGTTGTCAGTGGTATAAAGGAAGGCAGCCGACACCATTACATCAGTTTTTCTTGCCATGGAGCCCAAAGCAGAAGCAGTTTGCACAAGTCCCAGTCGGCTGCTACCTGAGTTTTCGTTTCCAAACTGAAGTTGAAGTCTTCGAAAGCTAAGTTCCCCATTGGGGATCCTTTGTTCTTGCACGAACAGATGTCAGAAAAAGTTAATAATTGTCTCACCTGTGTTAAGCAAATACCACACCGGGACTTCCACTCTTACTGCGTCACTTGTCTAGGCCCCTACCACGACGCCCCCCATTGTCGCTTCTGTGCTTTGTTTAACACCAGAATTATTTGTCGTCAGGCCCTTATTGTAGCCAAATATTTCCGTTTACAGTCTTCGAATTCCCATATGGCTTCGGTAAGCCATCCGACAGCAGATCTTCCAATAAAGTGTAAAGATAAAGACAGCGACAGACCACACAGGACCAAACCTTCCGACAACGCTTCCGTTAAGCTGCTTGTCAGTCCTCCGGAACTCAGTGAGGCACTTTTGCAGCCCCTGATGCCCACTTCAGTTACTTCGCAGGCCACTACCGAGACCCTTTTGGAGTCTGGTATGACGCAGAACTCTTCTTTGTCTAAGGATCCTGTGGTCATCTCTACCTTGGATGGGTCTGCGGCCGCTGTGCAGGCACTGGCTTCTGAGGAAGTTCTTCGCAACACCGAATCCCGACATTAAACCGATGCCTTCTTTCGCGACTACCGTTCTTTTGAAAACAACTGAGTTCCTTAGGCCCAGGCGTTGAACTACACCCAAGAAACTGACTACCCATTATCAGACTCCTGCTCCCTTGCCTCAGTCTCAAATGCTTAAAATGGCAGAAGACCTTATCATGCTGATTAGGGGAAGCCAAACCACTCCCTCAAAAAGGAAAAGAGATCTGTCTCCACTAGTTTTGTCTGAACAAGAGTCAGATGAATCCAATGCATCTGATTATGAAGGCATGCAACCCCTCTCCACATATGAGGATTCTGATGCAGAGGGATCCATACCATCAGCCTCTCCCCCAGAGGATTTTTCCTTTGGGGAAACACTGCATACCTTAAGGGAGCATTACCAATGGGAGAGTCAAGATTACCCTCAGTCTAAAAAGAGACTCAAGAGAGTTCCTGGACCTTCCACAACACAGACCCTTAGACATTCCCCCAGTCCTGGATGTGGTGGATGATGTTTTCCTTGAATCTAGCTTGACTCCAGATGCCCTCCCTCCTGCTCCCAGAAAACCAGACAGGTACTACAGAGTCCCTGACTCACACAAATATCTCTTTAAAAATCCAACAGGTGACCCTGACGTCATTTCACAAGGGCCAAAAGGGATTAAAGCAACTTCAGCTAAGAACCCCCCCCCCCCCCCCCCTCAGATGGGGATTACTGAACACTGGACAGATTGGGTAAAAAAGTATACATCTCAGCTACTCTTTCTATCAGGGCACTAAATTGTCAGTTCCATATGCTTAAATATCAGCAACATACCTTGGAATTCCTTAAAGAAAAAATGTCCTTCTTTCCTGCATGGGCAGAATCTAAAGATTTACAAGACATAAAGCATTCTGCATGTCAAGTAACACTTTGCACTGTGGTTTTGATGCCCTAGAAGCTTCTTACAGGGCAGCAGTCACTGGATCTGTCATTAGAAGACATGTATGGCTTAAGGAACAACCCCTGCCAGTCCATGTCAAATCAAAATTGTTGGATGCACCCTTGCACAAAGATAAATTATTTGGCACTAAAGCAGAAGAGGTCTTAAAAAAGATGGAAGAAAAAGCATAATCTATTGCAGACAGTTAAATTTCTTACAGGTCCAGGCATTTTCCCTCCAAGCACTGGTCCTTTCCTGCTCCAAGTAAACAGGCTCAGCCTAGGCCCCATAGAAACAGACCCCCCCCCAGACAGCAGCCCCAGAGGTTGCAGAGATCTAAGCAGTGGACTTCCTCCACTTCTAAACCTGGGAGTTTTAAGCCACCCCCTTTATGGTAAGAATTCACAATGACTTGCCTCCTCCCAACATCGCCTCTGCCCACCTTCACATACCCCTAGGAGGAAAACTCTCCTTTCACTCAAGAACCTAGGCCACCATTACCAAGGACCAATAGGTTCTGAACATTGTGTCTCAGGGGTACAAATTCTCATTCCACACCCTTCAAACCCCAAAAGGGTTCCCAGATCTACCATCAAATCAGTGGGCAGAGGCTCAAAAGCAAATCCATTCCCTGCTCTCCTTAGGGGCAGTAGAACACGTTCCTGCAGAGCAGATAGGCCAAGGCTTCTACTCCAGCCTTTTTCTGGTGCCAAGAAAAGAGGGCACCTAGTGCCCCATCCTTGATCTGTCCATTCTAAACACCTTCCTGTTGATCCCAAAATTCAAAATGCTTACCCTCCAGCAGCTGCTACCCATGCTCTCCAAGGATGCTTGGCTAGCCACCCTGGACCTAAAAGAGGCCTACCTCCACATTCCTGTCAGGGTGTCCTGCAGAAAATATCTCCGCTTCAGGGCAGGATCTCAACACTTTCAATTCTCTGCGCTTCCTTTATCTACTGCTCCCAGAATTTCCACAAAATGCCTGGCTCCGTCATTGCCTTTTGTAGACAAGGAAATATACAAATTTACCCGTACTTAGATGACTGCCTTATTCAGGCAGACAGCCAGGAAAAGCTGCTCAAAGACCTGGCCTTTGTAAAGAACCTACTAACCTCCCTAGGGTACACAGTCAACGAAAAGAAATCCAAACAAGTACCACCCAAAGGATAATCTTCCTGGGAGCCAGTCTGGACACAGCATCCCAGATGGCATGCCTTACACCAGAGAAACAATTTTTCCTGTCAGCTTACTTCTCTCAACTGGCCGCCAGGTCCCAGCTTTCTGCAAAGAAAATCCTGCAAGCCCTGGGGTTCATAGCTTCTTGCATACTCCTCATTCCATATGCCAGACTGCATATGAGGAAACGTCAGTGGTACCTAAAGAGCCTTTGTTGTCAACACTCTCAAGATCTGGAAACTCTTCTGCCTATTATTCCTCGCCTGAGGAAGGAATTGTTTTGGTGGGCAACAGCCTGCTCCCACAACAAGGGACTGCCATTCTCCCAACACCCCGCCGCGTAGACCCTCACCACAGACTCATCAGACTAGGCTTGGGGTGCTCACCTGGACGGCAGGTGCATACAGGGCCAATGGAGCCCACAGCAAATTCCTCTGCACATCAGTCAAAAAGAGATGATGGCTGTGCAGCAAGCCTTGATAGCTTTCAAACCCCTTCTTTCTCCAGGGGTTCTCCTGATCAAAACAGACAACACCACTGTGATGTGGTACATCAACAAGCAGGGAGGGACTCACTCCTACCTGCTGTGCAGGCTGGCCATGACCCTTTGGTTCACAGCCTCTTCCATGCCACTACACCTGTTAGCACAATACCTACCAGGCTCTTTCAACTCCCTGGCAGACCAATTAAGCAGAAAGCTTTTGGACCCACATGAGTGGCAGCTCAACAGAAGCACCTTCTTTCTAATAACTCAGAAATGGGGAACCACGGAGGTCGTCCTCTTTGCCTCCCACACCAACCATCAGCTCAGCAAATTCTGCACCAGGGAGCATCACTGCATGGCTTGGAAAGTGGATGCCCTGTACTTCCCCTGGGTAAACCTCTCGGTATATGCCTTTCTTCCCCTACCTCTCATCCCCAGGGTACTGCTCAAAATAAGGGAGGAAAACCCAAGGACCATTCTCATAGCTCCAGACTGGCCCAGACAGCACTGCTACCCCTTGCTGCGCGCCCTGTCCCTGCTGCTTCCATGAAATCTTCCTCAGATTCCAAACCTCTTAACCCAGCGGGAAGGGGAATTCATGCACCCCCAATTGCAGACACTCAATTTGGCAGCTTGGCCTATTCCCTAACCCCTGACCAATCTGCCATCCTCAGTAAACAGGTACTGGATGTTATCCGAGAGGCCAGATGCCCTAGCACCAGAACGTCTTATACAGATAAAGGGAAAAGGTTCTGCACCTGGATCCAAGCTAGGGGGCCAGTACAGCACAGCCCTCCATCCCTCTCATCCTGGACTACTTAGCTGACCTACAACACAGTGGTCTCTCTTTCTCCTCTGTAAAAATTCATGGCCTGCTATTTCTGCTCATTTTCTCACTGAGCAGCTTCTTTTTTCACACCCTCTGATTAAACAGTTCCTCAGAGAGGCTAGCAACTTGAGGCCCCCCAGAAGGGCACCAACACCAGCTTGGGACCTTAACGTTATCTTGGAAAAGCTCACCCTGCCTCCTTTCAGACCAGCTTCTTCTGCAAAGTTAAAATTTCTCTCCTTAAAGACAGCATTCCTCCTGGCCATCACTTCAGCCAGAAGAGTCTCTGAGCTGCAAGCAGTCATGGCTGTGGAACCCTTCATCATCTTCCATGCAGACAGAGTATCCCTCAGAACTAATCCATCCTTCATGCCCAAGGTGGTATCCAGTGTGGCTCTCAATCAATCCATTAATTTGCCCACCTTCTTTCCTAACCCCCAAAACAAGGGGGAAAGGATTCTGCAATCTCTAGATGCGCACAGACAGCTCAGATACTATCTGGACAGGACTAAAGCCTTAAGAAAGTCTGATCAATTGCTGGTTAGCTTTGCTTCAGGGGCAGAAGGCAAAGCCATCTCCAAGCAAACCATTTCCAAATGGATAGCACACTGCATCCATTTCTGCTACAAACAGCATGGCAAGCCTTCCCCCAAGGGGGTCAGGACACACTCCACCAGGGCAACCTCCACCTCTGCAGTTTTCCTCAGAGGGGTCCCCAACAGGGACATATTGGAGGCACCCACCTGGACATCTTTTCACACTTTTACCAAGCATTACCACCTGCCTCTCTTCTCCAACTCCAGGAGAGGGTTTGCCTCTGCAGTCTTGCAGGGCATCCTAGCCAGCCGCCTAGCTTCCTTGACTGCCTCCACCCATTTCCTCAACTTTGGGAATCTACCCACATGTGATGACTGCAACAGTGAAACATGAAGAACATAGTAGAGTTGTGTACACTTACCATAAATTTAGATGTTCGAGTGTCTTCACTGTTGCAGTCCTGGTTTCCCTTCCTCCATCCCCCTTTTTCCTTTTATTACCAGTCTTCCTTGTTTTTCTCCTTTCCTTACAAGGGACATATTGGTATTTATTTTCCACTGGTGGGGTTCTTCCACCAGAACCTGGCCTCCTATTTTGGGGGCTCCTGACAGGTTAAGGCAAGAAAAACTGATGCAATGTCGTCGGCTGCCTTCCTTTATACCACTGACAACCTGATGTCAAGTCCTCAAGCGACAGCAACCAACGCAGAAATACTAAGTCTCTGGTATTCAGGCTGGCCAAGGTCTACCCTGGCAGGGATAACCCAAATGTGATGACTGCAACAGTGAAGACACTCAGAAGTCTACATTTATGATAAGTGTACACAAGTGTACTTTTTCCCCTTTTACAGTTCTTTATTATGACTTTAACTACAAATGATCCTTTGTTCCATATGGCTTATTTTGTTACCCTTTTGTTGTATTGCCATGACTTGAGTTTTCTTCTAAATGACTACAAACTCTGTCAGAATCAATTCCAGTGTATAGTTTATATGTTGTCGGAAGGCAAGTTATTGGTCTGTAGTTTTTAGGATAGCTTGCAAGTTCGCTGTTAAGTAGGAGTAGTGTTTTTTTCTGTTGTTAACCAGGTTGGTGTCTGTTCTGAGTGTGCATCTGAATCGTATAGCTATCAGTTGACTTAGAGGCTGCATGTTAATGCTGTTAGTCTGTGGTTTTACATAGCTGATTAACAATGAATGCAATATAGCCAATTTTCCTCTTTCTCTGTATCCCTTGCATGCCCTCCACTTCACATTACTGTAACCTTTGCACTAATGCTGCCTTATTTAACTTTATTTTTCAGTTCACATGGATTTCTTAACTGCGTGGCTCCCCCCTGACCTGGGATTAAACTGCAAAAAAAACAAAAGTCTATTTTGTCCACTGAAGCTGGCTATCTTTTAACTAAATAAAACCTTTGGGAAGCAAGAACCTGGCACCTTACAGCTTTTTTGTTGCAATAGGTGAATTATAACTGTGTTTAAAGGTGTGTGCACAAGAAAAGGTTCTCGTCTTCCTGTTATTCCAGACAATTGCCACTAGATGGCAGCATAATAACTTGAATTAGCCTTCCGCGCACACACACACACACACACACACACACACACACACACACACACACACACACACACACGTCTTCCAGTCCCAAGCATTCCCTGTTTAAGTTAGTACATTTTTTATTTTACTTTCAACATCCTTACTATTGCGGTGGTGGTGCTGCGGTAGCGTTGTCGCCTCACAGTTAGACGTTGCCCATTCGATTCTCAATTAGAGCGTCTTCTGTGTGGCGACATGCGTGAATGGGCTTTCCTTCGTTGAAGGTTGTGCGTTAGGCCCGGCAAGCCAGCACGTAAAAATCTACTGCCAATCATTAGCGGACCAGAGTTCCGCTGTGGCGACCCCTAACCGGGAAAAGCCGAAAGAAAGAAAGAAACAAACAAACTATCAACTCTGTCTATAACTGCCCAACAACCCTGTTTGTGTGCTTAAATTGATACTTATTTAAAGCATTGTGGAGCTACTTAGATTAATCTTTTGTTAGACACTGATATCGTAAGCTTATTTCTCACCTTACACTGATAGGTTTTCAGCTCTTGTCTGTGCGGGGGGCCAGGCCCGCTCTATTCAGTATGGTCACTCTGCTCCTCACCCCCTCCCCCATAACATTAACATTAATTAGGTATAAACCTAACCTGACCTCTGCCACACCTCTCTTCCACCTGTCCCATACCCCCCTAATTATTCCCCCGTCATACAGTACCTCCTAACTACTTTACCTCCCTTGTTGTTCTTCTTTTGGCTTTTCCTGGTTAGGGGTCACCACAGCAGAACTCCGGTCCGCTAATGATTGGCAGTAGATTTTTCACGGTGCCGAGGTGCCAGCCTGATGCCCAACCTTCAACGAAGGCATGCCCATTCACACATGTCTTGCAAATGCCACTCGACCGCGGGGAGGACATGCAGACTCCACACAGAAGGCACTCCAGCTGAGAATCGAACGGGAGAACCTCTTGCTGTGAGGCGACAACACTACCGCTGAACCACCGCGGCTCTATCTATTGTAAATAAGGACATTTAGTGCTCCATCCCCTAAACTATAGCTGTCCTGCTGATATTCATTCTGCACACTGCACTCAACCACCATCATGTCCATCACTCATATTACTGTGATCTCACTTCTCTTACTTACATTCTCTCTCCTAGCAATAATCACAGCTTTCCAGACACCCAACATACCTCCTACACCCAGCTGTACAACCACCACACATTAACCACATTTATCAAGTTACTTGGACATCCAGCCTAGCTTATTCACAACTAATACCTCTGTACTACCCAAAGTAAAAATTCTACTTCTCCAAAGACACCCCCATTATCAAGCCACCAGCAGCAACTATACCATTTTAAGAAAAAACTGTTAAGTATAACCCACATAATTTGCCAAAACATTATATCCAAGACAACCCAACCTCCCCCCCCAGCCCCGGTAAATCTAGCAAATATCTCATGCTATCAACTGTAAATCTCTAAAGCCTTAGAAACAAGATACCTGAACTCCAGGCATGGATTTCAGAAAATAACTCTGATATTATAGCAGCTACTGAAACCTGGTTGAAATCATATGTAAAAGACACAGAATTTCTCCCCCCAGGCTACTCATGCCTAAGAGCCAATCATCCCCACAAGAGAGGAGGGGGAGTAGCAATACTCTTCCCTAGCAAATATAATTTATTTCCCTACTCAAGACCAATATCCAACTTCTCCCCAGCCGAAGTACTAATCATAGGCAATCATAAAAACATTTGCATAATTGCTCTGTATATTCCTCCCGGAAACAACATACCAATATTAGAGAACATACTTGCCTGGCCATCCCAAAACATAGATAATGAAACCATCATCCTAGGTGATGTAAACATTGATTGGCTAGACATTGTCCAAAAGAACCCCTGAAAAAACATAAACCTTTACAGCTTCTCCCAACTAATTCAAGACATCACCGGACTCCACAAAATAACAAATGGGGATCCACCGTATACTGGATATTAGTGTCCAACCCTAACAATATCACCACTACGGGCATATAGTACCTAATGCCATTAGTGATCACCACCCAACATATATCCTACGCAAATCTACCCCAACCCCAGGCCAACACCAATACAAATCAACCAGAAATTTGACTAAGTTCCAGCCATCCATGTTTAATGCAAAAGTAAATTGGGAACCACAAAATCTCTACTACTTAATGAGGCTAGAAGAAGAAGAAAACAGGCAGTAGCCACCATGCTGAACAGCTGCACTGCATTGTTGCTTGAGGATGCTATCTGAAGAAGGGCTTGTCCCGAAAGCGCTCATTTTATGTGTTTTTATTGTGTTTTAAAATAAAAGTTTTGCAGCTGTTCAGAGTGGTGGCTACTGCCTGTTTTCTTCTTTTGGTTTACTTATGGTGGGCAGATAGCCTTTGGTGGAGTATCTACAGTTGTTTTTGGTTTAACTTAATGAGGCTGTTGAATTCTTTACCTCAACATTCCTAGACATCCTAAATAGGCAAGCACCCACCCGCCAAAAATGAATAAAACATAACCATGCAAGCTGGCTTTCAAAATCCACCAAAGAAGTCGTGTCCACAAGGGATAAAATCTGGAAATCATGGCAGAAAAACAAAACCCCCTTAAGTGTTCTACAATACAAGCAACCCCGTAACCAGGCAAAATGACTAATAATCAAAGATAAAAAGCCCACTACCTCCACCTACAAAGACAAAATAAAGATAATCCTAAAAAAATTCTGGTCCTCCATTAACCAACTATTACACCTAGGCTCTCAGAGCAACCCATCCCCTGACCCAGACAAAACCCCTGCAGAACTTGCCACCCTCTTCAATTCCTACTTCCATTGACAACATAGCTAACCTAACCACCACCTTTCCTACAGTTAGCAGTACCACTACCAAGACAGCTGATGACCAAAAAATGCCAGAAAACAATCCTACCCTCAACTCCAACCTAAAATTCTCCCCCATACCCACCGCCACAATAAAAACACTTTTACTTAAGCTAAAACCCTGTACTCTACCCCCTGACAATCTACCCCACACTTCCTGCAGCTGGCTGCAAACTCTATAGCTTATCCCCTCAGTATACTCATTAACAGATCGATTAAAGAATCCCTAGTCCCAGACATCTAGAAAAAAGTATACATTCTCCCCTTACACAAAGGCGGCACCGACACAGACACCACAAACTTTTGTCCCATAGCAATTCTTTCACCCCTCTCTAAAATACTGGAAAAATGCATCCATGCCCAACTCTTCAACCACCTGCTTGAAAACCAAATTCTATCACCCACTCAGCATGGTTTCATACCAGGACATAGCACCACTACTGCCATCTTCTCCTTCCTTGATACAGTTAACCAGGCATTTTCCGTATCTGGATGCCTATTGCCTGTATTTCTCTTCAAATATCTTTGGTGCTGCTCTTTTTGTTTTGATTAGTTTTGTTTTTTCCTTTGCATAAATATTGCAGCATATTAAATCTCTTTTTCTTTCCCATGTCCATATCTCTTATTTAGATGTATCCTGCTCCTCCTTTTACTCCTTACTTTTGGGATTCATTGCTCCATCATACAGTGATATAGCATGTGTTAGATGTTCTACACTAAATCTTTCACTTCACAGGTATTCCATAACTTCAGCTTCTCTTTTTTGAATCTGTACTTGACTAATCTTCTGTTCTACATTCCCTCTTTGTGATCTTATTTTTTTATTGTGAAATGTTCCATGTCTGGATGCCTTTGCCTATATTTCTCTTCGAATATCTTTGGGGCTACTTTTTTTTGTATTGATTAATTTCATTTTCTCCTTTGCATAAATATTGCACCATATCAGATCTCTCTCTCGCATGTCCAAATTTCTTTTTTATACCTTTTAAAAATCTCTAGATGTTGTTCTTTAGATTTTCTCACTTCCTTAGTCTCTTCCTTTTCAAATCAGCCCAAGGTTTCTTGGTCTATATAATATTTTTCATAAATCTGTTGTATTAGTGAGCACAACTTTGCATTTGAATCCTTTGACAGTTTTTCTTGTGCAAGTATATTTCTTTCATGTAATTTCTCTCTCAGTCTTTTTATATCTCTTCTGCTGGGAAATTCTGGGCTCCTTGCATAGCAGTCCACTCCGTCATTTTTTATGGCTATGTTTTGGCCCATCAGTTTTTGTGATTTTTGTGGATTACTACTAATTTCTACAACAGGGAAGCATCCTCCCCCTGCGCCTGGCCTAGCGCCATTGTAGGAATGCTTCCATATCTTGAGGATTGTACACTGTCATTTTTTTCCCAGTCCTGGCACTAGTGCACCTACCAGGATTGGGCACTTTCTTATCCTGGGTATTATGCACCCAGCTATCTTTTTTTTTTTTTTTTTTTTAATCTACTCCTGTTCATGCTATATACTGTATAAAATACAATCTATATATCAGTGCTGTCTTGGTACGTTTTTGTGAAAAACAAGGTCCAAAGGTACTCACCAAGACTTGAGGATGAATTCAATTACAGCAATCCTAGTACTCCTATTCAGGAAAGGGCACAGGAGTCAAATCAGCAATTGCAAAGTCATCCACTGTGTAACAGTTGGCCCACTTCATAAATTGCTGTTTGCCACAATCAGCTGCAAGAAAAATGGTCAGAGAGGACACTATGATCAGTAAAGACTAGGCTAAAGATATGGAAGTTGATTGAAGAGAAAGCACAAGATTTCAAGGAAACAGAGCTTTAACACCTCGGAAGGAATAGGGTGCATTTGAAGAAAAATATGAGCACCTCAAAACAGCATGTTTGAGGATTAGAGAACAAATATGAGGCCGAGTCTGGTATGGAAATAAGGTACATAAGGAAAGCTGATGGTGGAAGACAGTAATCCAGGAAGTCATCAAAAGAAAGGAGTGCAGGAAAAAGTGGGAGATAGAAAGGAAAGACCAGACTAAGAAGGAATACTGGTTGGCTAACAAAGAGACTGAGAGCACAGTTGTAATAGCGAAGAACAAGGCAGTTTCTGGAAAGTGATGCGATTGGGAGATTTTAACCATTCTATATGTCATGGAAGTGGGCTAGATGTGCAACTAAACTAAATGGTATTGCACTTAAATGCCATACTATTTGGTTTACTTGACTACCCATCCACAGTATGTCTAGAAAATTAAAAAACCCTCATGATTGTGTCATGTAGCTCATTACTAATGTTACATTTCTGAATCTCAGAGAGTGTACTACATTGCATGGTCTTCAAATGGCAAATGCTCAGAATTCAAAATGAATGTTTATTTATTCTGATGATTTATTTTTCTTTCTTTTCTTAGAATTGTGGAAATTGCAGCCTGTCATTCAACTCACATTTCTGCTGCAAAAACTCAAACTGGTCAAGTGTTCATGTGGGGTCAGTGCCGTGGCCAGTCTGTTATCATACCCCATCTTACTCAATTCATGAGTACTGATGATGTGTTCACTTGCTTTGCCACACCTGCTGTTATGTGGCGTCTCCTCTCTGTAGGTAAGATTATTTTATTTTTATTATGAGTGGTGCATTGACTTAAAATCATTGTTGCTCAGACATAGCTGTCTTCTAGTAATCTAGTTCTTAATAGTGTATTTGTTTTGTACATTTTTATTAAGTGTCTCATATACCTCTGTACCACCTGGGAGCATGCCAGTTACACAACAGCCAAATGTTCAAATAATAGCATTTAGTGGAAAGGCAATTTTGTTGGAGAATGCTAAGGATTTGCCCTTTCCCTGATGTCCAGTAACTTGAAAGTTTGTTATATTTAGCCCAACAAGGAGAATAAGTATTCTTCTGCCATTGTACAATAACAAAAAAGGCATTCATATCTGTGGACAGTAAATAGGTATCAAAGGCAGTATAGAGGTATCAAATGTCTGCCACACTGCATTATAGTGCTAGAAAGTGTGCTTGATAAATGAATTTGCAGAGTAATGGGGAAAAAAGATGGCGCAAGAAGAGCTGGAATTCAGGTCAGGATGCAGTACAACTGAATTGATATTTGCAGTGAGACAGATAGTTAAGAAGAAGCTAGCCATGAATAGAGTTCAGCTGTGCATCCTTAGAATTAGAGAAAGCATATGACAATATCAGAAGAAAGTTCAGAGTTTCTACCCTTCCAAACACTGAGCACACCTACAGTGATTACCTCCTGCTGCTGAGGGAGCTGTTACCTGCTTTGCTCCCTTCCCACCCCCAGCTCCCAAGCTACCCCCATTACATTACATTTGTAGCACCTGGCCTTCTCCCAGAATTCTACCTACTATATATCCCACTTAAAGGTGTATACATAATTACTGACATTCTCTGGTCACATTTCCTCACATCTCACACATTTAGATGAACAGCAGCACAGACTGGGGCAAAGGATGGAGGTGTTTTTTGATCTGTGTTAGCAACAAACATGCTTCCAGGTTGGTTAAACAGGATGCTACAATGAAGCTTATCCACAAGCAAATCACAATAGGTAAGGTCCTTCAGGTACTTTACCATGTCATGGTGAGTGACTAATCACCATCTATCCCCTTACAGTCTCATGACTCTTACCTAAACCTACTAGAGGTGCTCCCCATCCAACCAAGCACCTTATTCATGGGTGATATTTACTACCCCTCTATAAACTGGGAAACATGCTTTGTCTCTATCTTACAAGCACAACGCTTCCTGGACTTCATTAACACTAACACCCTGGAACAGATAGTGCACACTCCAACCAGAGGCTCAGACATACTAGATCTGCAATTTGCCAACATGGGAACATGATAAAACAGTGTACACTGCATGTCTTGACATAGCTAAGGTATTTGACAGAATATCCCACTCATACATTGTTAACAAGCTCTCTGAGCTAGGCATAAACCTCATAAATAACTCTCTGGACTGCCAGCTGGCTCACACAGGACCCAAGAAGTCAGGATGTGTGAGACCACCTCCACTAATAGGCAGGTTACCAGTGGAATACACCAGAGCTCTATGTTGGGCCTGCTTCTGAAGTTTAGGCTAATGTTAAAGGACTCGCAGATGACTGCAAATTGGGAGATGTTGTAGGTTCCCCCCAAGACACAAACATATAAGTGGGTATACCACCGGCAAATGACTGGTGCCTAAGCCATGGCCTAAACCTCAGTGCCACAAATTGTTTATATGATGTTGTCCTTTTCATTCTTCCTCACTGATGGGTTATGTATCTGGTCCTTGGGTCCTACTCGGCCATATTTTCCAGACTCCAGATCCTGATCTTGAGCTCCTCCCTCTTCCCATAATGCACCCACCTACCTCTAACTCCTCAGATCTCATTTGCTGCCGTCGTAATAAGATAGAAAATTCTGAGATCTTGAGCTGTAAGAAAGTTTATTTGGCTAATTCTGTTATATATTCCCTTTTCAGTATTGTATTTTTGATAGTTTCTTCCACCCTCTATTTTTCTCTTATTGGTTACTGTTTCTAAGTATATAGACTCTGATTAAGTTTCCATTGATCATATTGGTTTCTGCCAACGGTTACATCATTGGTGTTTCTCTGCTTGCTAACTTCCTTCTAGCTCCAGCAGGTTAAGAGCTTATTTTTTTAGCTGTAAATCCCTTGTATGGTGAGGTCACTTTGTTGGTGTTCTCTGTTTGCCATTTTCACCTTTTAGCAGCCTGTGGTTTAAGAGTTTACGTTTTAGCACTAAATCTGCAATTGCAGTACTTGGCGTTTGTTGTTTTTTAACAGGAAATCTCTGGGTTCGGTCATATTTCTCCTGGTTAAAAGTGCAAGAGCCATCCTTCCACTGTCTAAATGGTCAGATTTCACACTCTCTCGTCTCTAATTTAAGTCAGCCTACATGGTAACACAGTCATAACTTTGCTGCTTCACAGCTACAGGTTCTTCTTTTCTGGATGCATGTATACTTATTTATTTGCCTTTATTTCCCTGGTTTATGTACTTGCTAGTTTCGTCTGTAGTACCTGAGTTTTTATTCTAATTTTTCTAGTTAAAGAGCAAAGGTGTAAAATCTTGGCAGACTTTAATTTTCAAATCATTTTCAGCCTGTATATTTGTCAGACTGGCAGAGGTGTTTGTTTCAAAAGATCACATTGTGCCTGCCAGACAAGTAAATTGTTCCGTTAGGGGCTCAACCCCCCCCCCTTTAATAAATAAGTAAAATAAAATAAAATATTAAAGAGCTAAACTGAACTACAACAGAGGATTTCAAATCCCATTCCTCGGATCCGAAGTACGCAGGACCTCCTTCCCAGATACTCCTTGGAACTGACAGATGCGATCTTAAAAAGTTTTCAGGTGGTAGGCCAGCTTCATCAGATCCCTAGTTTCTGGACCCGACTGATTGAAGTTTCAATTGATTGGCCAGTGTCATCGGATTCTAAGTATCCGGATTCAGTTGTTTACACTGTCCCTCATGTGGCATAGAGATTTTTGTCTGCCTCCTTGCATCACAACCATGTAAAAAAAAATCTTTGAGATCCTGCCTTCTCCCTTTGGATCTAATCTATCTGGTCTACCTTGTTCTCTGATTCTAAGCCTGGGATCCTACAAATAGTAGCTGTCTGGGGAAAAAGCTGAGTTTTTTTGTGATCCGGTGCTGCTGGATCCAGAACAGTGGGGCGGTATAATTTCTTCAGATCCGACGATCTAGCTACTTGCTCTTTTAGACAATGTGTTCCTTTTGCCACAAGTGGTTATTTTAGTTGCTTTCTAGGTTTGTGACAGCAATATTTGAGACTGGTTCAGATGTCTGTAGCACAAATGGTTGAAGACAGAAAATATTGACAGATATTGGGTTTTCAGACTTCGTGTTCTGCAGGATTTTCATGCCAACTCAGAACATATTACTCTATCAACTTTTAAGTTTGTGGGAACAATATTTAAAGTTATTCCTGTTTCCCACTTCTAATTATGACCTTGTCCAGATTTCTTGCTAACAAGAAGTGGAGAGATATGTTCTGCAGCCAGTTCCTTGCACTGCCTCTCGGCTGTCTGGATCTGTGCAGAATGTCCAGCTCATATCCTTTATTTTATTTTTCCTTGTTGTATACAAGTTTAAATATAATAGGCATGTGACTTCAGATTTCACATCATTCACAGGAATACACAGAAAAAAATACTGTTGTACTAGTGGCCTTTAAAGTTTACAGACCATCCTTGGACCCATTTTTCATGCCTTTGGAGCTTTATTCCCCTCTTCTGTCAAGCTTTTTCCAGACAGTTTGTCTTGGAGGTGCTAGGAGCTCTGCTCCTTGCTCCGCATGGGGGTGTCATCATTCCACTTTATGGTATATTTGTGGAGCTGTTCGCCGAGTCTGCCTTGTATGCTCAAGTGTCCAATTTATTCCTTAGAATCTTGCTTTGGAGGCTAGATCCCTGTTCTTGGCGCAGCTTAATTTCAGTTCCTTTTAGTACTTTGGGGGCACTGACTTTTTCTGTGCTAGTCTGGCCATTGCCCCCATTCTTCAGTTCCTGCTCTCTTTCTTTAGGGTGGCTCCTTTCCGACTGTAAATTTTTCTCCTTGACTGTGCAATTACTGGGAGATGGTATTCTGGTTCCTTCACGGAGTCTCACATGGATGAGAGGAGAATGCCCCTGGCTTTCCCTTTTTTCAAAAACCTGAATTCTGAATCCCTTGGGATTAGAACTGTTGAAATATGCAGCTTCTTGGACCCAGTGCACGTTTCCCTTGAAGACCTTGGATATGACTGGTCATTCTCTTCATTAGTGTCTCATTCACAGAATTAGAATTGGCATGATTACACTACCCGGAGGACCTTTGACGAGCCCACGCCTCCAGCTCCATGGCTAGGCTTACCTGACAAATAAAAGAATATATGTAATCTGCTTTCAGCCCTGGTGATTGGTCTTTGTTCTGGATGTATCATTTTTTCTAGAGGATAAGTGTAAGGTCCATGCAGTCCTATGCTTTAGCCTGAAAATGAATTAATACAGTACTGGGTTATAACATACCTGTTGAGCCTTGTCTTACTCCCCTTCCATTCTTGCCGAACAGAGTTTCTGAGGAGGTGAGTTGGCATTGGCTTCTCAGACTCAGATCACTGGGACGTCTCATCTGATCATCACTCTGGTGACTCCAGAGATTTGCTGCTGTACTTGCCCCCCCCATTTTTTTTTCAGGAGGCAGTCATTCCTAGGAGGCTAAGTGTCGCAGCTTGGGCACCTGAAGCAGAGGCACTCCGCTGAACCGGAGCTTCAGGGATCTTATCACAGAGACTTTGTCAGTGCCCCTAATGCACCCTCCATCTGCCCAGCTTTGGAGGCAGTTGGGGTTATTTTTCCGCAGCACTTGGATACTGGGCTAGCTTATCTAACAATACCTGGGTGCTAAGTATGACATCTAGAGGTTGTGACATTTCCCCTATTTCCCCTTTTAGGTCCAAGGGACCTCTTCAATGGGATAATCTGGAGAGGTATCAGAAGAGGTAGAAATGCCATTGGGTGTCCTGAGGTTTTTTTTTTGTTACTGACTGTCCCTTCGGGTCCCAAGTCTGAGGTTGCTGAAGTAAGTGAGGCCACAGGAAGAGAAAACAAATCTGTCAGGGCAAAAAGGGGGCAATGAAGATACCTGAATGACTGCCCCCTTACTGCTCCAACCAGGTTTCATAGGCTGTCTCTCTCTTGAATGCCAAAAATTAGGTAGCACCTATGATTGTCCCCAAGTCACAGCAGTAAGAAATCAGGTGTGGGACTCACTGTCACCTCAGTCCCCCACACTAAGAGTAATCCTACAGTCTTGGAGTTCTTTTCTTTATCAACCTCTGTCTGTTCCAATAAAACTGACTCCATTTTACAAACATCCTTTTTTTGCTGGTGGATCTAGTCTGGCAACATAACATTTGCTGCATCCTCAAAACAAGGAGGAAACCTTCTCACCTCTTGTGCTAAGAGTCCATGGCGACTTGGCAACAGTTGAGTTCTTCACACTACCTTCTTATTACATTGCGCATACTGGGGAAATCCTACGCTCTGGCTAACAGACTCAGTAGTTCTAGTTGATCCTTTGAGTGGTTCGTTAATCAACCATTTTCAAACCTGATTTTTTAACCAGTCATGCCAACTTGTTATGACATTCATGTTTTTCCCCTAAACAATAAATTCAGCAGATATCCTGTGCTCATTCTCCTCTCAGGGGGAATCCCCGAATAATGCTTCCTGATGGACCACCAGTTTCATTACACTTCCCCACCCTCTACCTTTAATCTCAGTTTCTAAAATATCTCCTATGGATTCTTCTTGAGTCCAGTCAGGATGTTCTTCGTGTTTCACTGTTGCAGTCATTACATTTGGGTAATCGTGCTGGCAGGTTGCCCTCAGTTGGCCTGAATTCCAAAGTCTTGGGTCCTGCGTTGGCTGCTGTCGCCCCTTCCCTGACGTCAGGTCATCAGGGGTATAAAAGAAGCAGCTGACGCAATTTTTTTCAGTCTTTCTTCCTGCGTGGTGCCCGAAGCAGAAGCAGTTCGTAAGTGCCGGTCGGCCGACTCCTGAGATTTTCGTGTTCGAGTTTCAGACCCAAAGTCTTCAATAAAGCTAAGTACCCCGTTGGGGAAACTTTTTTCTTGCGCCAGACCGATGTCAGAAAAAGTTAATAATTGTATTTCTTGTGGAAAGCAAATACCTCATAAGGACTTTCATTCTTACTGTATTCCTTGCCTAGGCCCTGATCACAACGTTTCTGGTTGTCGGTTTTGTGCTAGATTTAACCAACACAATATTAAGTGTTGGTATGATTTTGCTTTAAACTATTTTGGGCGCCAGTTTAATTATCCAGAAATGTCATCTGATAGCCATCCGACTACTGGAATTCACAAAAAACACAAAGAAAAGGAGAGAGAGAAACAACAGAGGCCCAAAACCGATGACGAAGCTTCAGTCGCCAGTTTGCCAGTTCTCATTGAGGTGCTTTTGCAGCCCCTGACGCCCGCTACTTTAGAGTCGCAGGCCGCTACCGACTCCCACGTGGAGTTGGCTTTGCCGCTGGAAACTCAAGGTATTGGAGCCTCGGACACTATTCCCTCATTTGGGTCCGGAGCAGCTGAGCAGGCACCGGCTTCTGAGGGTTTATTCAGACCTAAACATCTTTACATTAAACCGACTTCAGCTTCAAATGCAAAGACTAAAGCACCTTCTAAAGCAAAGAAACAAACTCAAGAGCCACGTGGACAGGCCTCTATGCCCAAAAAACAGATGCTCAAAATGTCCGAAGACTTGATTACCTTGATCAGGGGTTCCCATCCCCCTCCTGATAAGAGTCGTAGGCAAGAGACTGACTATGAATCTTCAGTTCAGGTTTCTATTTCTTCTGATTCCTCTTCTGATCAGGAATATTCTCTTCCCCCCATGAGGATTCTAATGCTGAAGAATCTATACCTTCAGCTTCTCCTCCAGAGGACTATTGTTTTGGGGAAACCTTGCATACCATGAGGGAGCATTTCCACAGGGAGAGCCAAGATTTTTCAGAATCTAAAAAGAGACTCAGGGATTTCCTTTTGCTACCTCAACACAGGCCTCTAGCCATTCCACCTGTGTTAAACATTGTAGATGATGTGTTTTTGGAGTCTAGTCTGACCCCCGACTCCTTACATCCAGCTCCTGTTAAGCCTGACAGATACTACAGGGTTCCTGACTCTCATAAATTCATTTTTAAAAACCCTGCTGCAGACCCAGAAACTATTTCACAGGGTCCCAAAGGAGTTAAGGCTTCCGCTGCAAAAAACCCTACCCCCTTTGACAGAGATTCTTGGGCACTGGATAGATGGAGAAAAAAGGTTTCCACTTCTGCTACCTTGACTATAAGGGCCTTAAACTGTCAGTTTCATTTGCTCAAATATCAGCAACATGTCATGGCATTGCTTAAACAGAAAATGTTGTTAAACTTTGAATGTGCAGAAAACAAGGAAATGCAGGATTTATTGCATGCAGCTGAACAAGTTGGAAAGCATACTTTGCAATGTGGTTTTGATTCTTTGGAGGCCTCCTGCAGGGCCGCAGTTACGGGTTCTGTAGTTAGGAGGCATGCTTGGTTAAAGGAACAAAATCTGCCTGATCATGTCAAAGTTAAATTATTAGATGCACCTTTACAGCATGATACTTTATTTGGTGTTAAGGCAGAAGAGGTGTTAAAGAAAATGGAGGACAAAGCTAAATCTATGCAAACTGTCAAAGATTTTTTACAAGTACAGCCACTTAGGTTTAGTAGACACTGGCCTACAAAGAATTGGTCCTTTCCTGTGTCAGACAGACCTCAAAGGGGCAGATCCAGACGCCCTAGAGGCAGATCCCTGGCGCAAGGTTCATACAGGTCAAAGAAATGGGGTGCTTCTACCTCCAAAGTTGGAGAAGACAAATCACAACCATACAGGAAACAGTCCCAATGACTTCCCCCTGCCCCTGCACCAAGAACTTATCTCCTGGCAGCGCCTTTAGGGGGAGAATTAGCACTTTTTTATCAAAATTGGCACATTATAACCCAGGACAAGTGGGTTCTAAATATAGTGTCACAAGGCTACAAGTTCCATTTCCATACCCTGCCAAAGGCAAACGGCTGGCCAGATCTGCCAAAAAAATCAATGGGCAGAGGCACAAAAACAAGTCTCATCCCTCATGGACATGGGGGCCATTCAACAAGTACCAGTGCAAGAGCAGGGACAAGGATTTTACTCAAGACTGTTCTTGGTACCCAGAAAGGACAAGGCCTGGAGACCGATACTGGGCCTATCTATTCTGAACACATTCCTGGATATACCAAAATTCAAAATGTTGACTTTGTAGCAGCTTCTGCACATGCTGGGCAAGAATGCTTGGCTTGTGATTTTAGACCTAAAAGAGGCATGCCAGCATGTCCCAATCAGACAATCATGCAGAAGATACCTCAGATTCAAGGCTGGCTCAATGCATTACCAATTCTCTGCACTGCCCTTTGGCTTATCTACTGCGCCCAGGGTCTTTACAAAGTGCTGGTACCAGTAATTGCATTCTGCAGACAAAGAGGAATACAAATATATCCTTACTTGGATGACTGTCTAATTCAATCAGAGAACAAGGACATTCTTCTACAGCATCTGGCGTTTGTGAAAAGACTTCTGACATGCCTAGGGTACACAGTCAACGAAAAGAAATTAAAACTAGTACCCTCTCAAGAGATAATATTCCTGGGTGCAAGCTTAAATACAACTGCCCAGATGGCTTATCTCATGCCAGACAAACAAAGGCAACTGACTAGCTATTTCAGAATGTTAGCAACAAAGGCCCAGTTATCTGCAAGAAAAAATCTGCAGGCTTTGGGCTTCATGGCATCCTGCATCCTACTAATTCCATATGCAAGACTGCATATGAAGAAATGTCAATGGTACCTAAAAAGTCTTTGGACTCAACATTGCCACAGCCAGGAAACAATGATTACTCTCATTCCCTGCCTGCAACAAGAGTTTCGATGGTGGGTGAAGGTTTGTCACCAGAACAAGGAACAGCCATTCACATTACCCCCAGCCAGGCAGACACTAACAACGGATGCATCAGATTATGCCTGGAGGGCCCACATGGCAGGAAGATGCATTCAGGGCACATAGTCCTCAAACCAAATGCATCTACATATCAATCAAAAAGAGATGCTAGCTGTTCAGAATGCCCTGACAGCCTTCAAGGACCTACTTCATCTGGGACAACTACTGATAAAGACAGACAACACCATGCTCATGTGGTATATAAACAAGCAAGGGGGCACACATTCTTACCCCCTTTGCAGACTAGCCATGACTTTGTGGGACACAGCATTGACTTACCAAGTACATCTGCAGGCACAATTCCTGCCAGGTAAGGAAAACACTCTGGCAGACAAACTAAGCAGAAACCTCATGGATCCCCACGAGTGGCAGCTGGATCCACAAGTCTTCAGCATGATAACAAGGAAATGGGGATGCCTGGACATAGATCTATTTGCCTCCCCTCACAACTACCAACTAAAACGATTCTGCACAAGGACTTATCACAGACAAACATGGAAAGTGGACGTCCTATCTTTCAGCTGGATAAACCTGTCAGTATATGCCTTTCCTCCACTGCATCTCCTCCCCAAGGTACTCCTAAAGGTCAGACAAGAGAAGCCAAAGATGATACTGATTGCCCCAGACTGGCCCCGCCAGTACTGGTATCCAATCCTAAGGAACTTGTCTCATTTCCCAGCTTTGGCCTTACCTCAAGTACCTCATCTACTGTCCCAGCAAAACAATCAGATCCTGCACAGCCAACTCAGTACTTTAAACCTGGCAGCATGGCGGATAATGTAGTCATACAAAACCCACCTCTCAGTAAAGCTGTGATGGATGTCATTTTGGAAGCCAGAAGGCCTAGTACTAAAAATCTTATGCTGGAAAATGGAAGAGATTCTGTGCTTGGAACCAGGCACAAGGAACTAATACAGCTATACCAAATATTCCTCAGATTTTGCAATACTTAACTGAGATGCTGGACAAAGGCCTGTCTTTTTCAATTAAAATTCATGCCTCTGCCATTTCGACTCATTACAATACAGAGCCACCCATCTTTTCTCATCCTTTATTAAAGCAGTACCTCAGAGGAGACAAAAATTTAAGGCCTCCAAGGAGATCACCAGTACCTGCATGGGACCTCAACTATGTCTTGGAAAAACTCACCCTGCCTCCTTTTGAGCCAGCTGCTACTGTTGATATAAAGTTTTATCTTGGAAAACAGCTCTGCTCCTAGCAATAACTTCTGCAAGACGAGTTTCAGAACTGCAGGCACTCATGACTGTGGAACCTTTTATCTTTTTTTTATCCAGACAAGGTGTCTCTCAGGACAAATCCAACATTTATGCCTAAGGTGGTGTCCAGTGTGGCTCTTAACCAAAGTATTCATCTGCCAACTTTTTATCCAAATCCACAGAACATGGGGGAGAGAATTCTGCATTCTTTGGATGTACACAGGCAGCTTAGATTCTACTTGAACAGAACCAAAGTTTTCAGGAAGACAGAGCAATTACTAGTGGCATATGCTGCAGGATCACAAGGAAAGGCTATCTCAAAGCAGACTATTTCAAAGTGGATAGGCCACTGCATTCGTTTCTGCTATTTACACCATGGCAAGTCAATGCCTAAGGGCATTAGGCCACATTCAACCAGAGCTGCAGCCACTTCAGCAGCCTTTCTCAGGGGAGTACCAACCAAAGACATTTTAGAGGCTGCTACTTGGAGTTAAGTGCACACCTTTACAAAGCACTATCATCTGCCACTCTACTCTAAATCCAGGGCAGGCTTTGCCACTGCAGTTCTGCAGGGCCTCATAGCCACTCCTAATGCAGTTTAGCTCCAGCCTCCCAACCATAGCTTTGGGACTCTACCCAAATGTAATGACTGCAACAGTGAAACACGAAGAACATAGTACAGTTGTGTACACTTACCATAAATGTAGATGTTTGAGTGTATTCACTGTTGCAGTCCAGGTTACCCACCCGCCACCCCCCTTTTTTCTGCTGGAACTTTTCTTTCCTTCTCTGATTTATACAACCTATGTGGTATATTTGCTTGTAGATGAAGGTAAAGTTTATATTGGTGCATGTATTTTTATATATATATAAATTTTGGCTACCCTTTTAGGGGGCACCTGACATCTGGGGCAAGAAAAACTGAAGAAAATGGCATCGGCTGCTTCTTTTATACCCCTGACGACCTGACGTCAGGGAAGGGGCGACAGCAGCCGACGCAGGACCCAAGACTTTGGAATTCAGGCCGACTGAGGGCAACCTGCCAGCAGGATTACCCAAATGTAATGACTGCAACAGTGAATACACTCGAACATCTACATTTATGGTAAGTGTACACAACTTGACTTTCTCCTGTCTCTCCCTTCGGAGATCCGACTTCCAATCTCTTTGTCCTTAAAGTAACCGTATGGTTTCTCTAGTCTCAGCGATTGTAGATGGTACAAGTTCGCTTCTCTTATTCGTAAAATTAGCCACCAGTTTCTGGACCTCTAGTATATCATGGCTAGCACAACATAGTAAGGCTCAATACCTCTTTCTCTCTGTTTCTCGCCTATCTGGCCTTATGGAAAGACTATTATAAAATATTTGACAGCAAGATTACGTTTGTAACAATACATTTGTACACGCCTGGGTTCTTCTCCTTAACTCTGATTGGACTCTGGTTCTGTTGACCAAGTCAGTCCTTCCTGGTAAACACATATCAAATAAATTATACTTAATTACCCAGAAGGGCTTCTATTTCAAGCAGTGGACCTTTTTCAGCTTCTATTCCTTTTCCTAGACCACTTCCAGATGGTGTAAAGCCTGAAGGAAGCTTGCTACGTAGACCTTACATAGGATCCCCTTTTCTACTTTGGATCTCATGGTTGTTCTTCAGAAATGGACACAGAAAGCCTCTTTATTTTTGTTTCTTAAGACAGGGTGTCCCTTTGGACCAGTTCCTCCTTTTATATACAGTAGTCACAGAAACAGATGTTAGTCATTATTTCAAAATTGTCTTTTATCTTCCACAAATGTCCTAATTGTTTAATTTTTTGTGGGACCAAACAGTACAGAAAATCAGTCCAGCTGTTCAGCACCCTTCCATTCCATCTGTTTAAGTTAAACAGTCCAGTATGCTATCCTAGCCAAATAGTTTTTCATGTCTTTGCTGTTTTATTCCTTTAATGTGTTAGATTGGCCTCTTTATCCTGGAGCCATTCTACCAAATGTATGACTACATTATGGATCTTCTGTCACTTGTTTTTACAATTCATAACCATGTGATGCATTACAAACTGAGCATTGTCTCCAGAAAGAGGCTTTCCTTGGTTCAACGGTGCTTTGGCATGTCCTTCCTAGAGGGCTGCCTAAGATTTATATAGATGGGGACTCTACCCATCAGTGAGGAAGAGTGAAAGGGACAACATCATATTTAGGAGTTATGTACTTAACCATAACTTGGTATATGTGTTGTCCATTTCATTCTTCCTCACCTTCCCTCCTTGCCATCCCTTGACCTTATACCTCCTAGAAGGATATTGGACATTACAGGAACTTTGAGTTCCAAGGTTTCAATCACAATTCTGTCTTATCTGTCCTGTGTCTATAAATCAGTAGACATAGGCAGCAACTCAATCTGAGGAGTTAGAGGTAGTGTGGTACATTATGGGAATAGAGAAGAGCTCAAGATCAAGATCTGGAGTCTGGAAAATACATCCGAGTCAGATCCGATGATCGGATCCATAACCCATCAGTGAGGAAGAATGAAATGGACAACACAGATGGCAAGTTATTGTAAGTACATAACTCCTAATTAATGCCCTTTAGGAAACTGTCATTGCAAGTTAATTACTCCATTGATAAAAATGTCCCTAAGAGTTCAATAATAAGGGATCTGGGATCATATGTAGGCAGCGGTATGGCCTTTGACCAAAACATAGCTAAGATAGTAAGAAAATCATGTCACCCAACTTATAGATAAGGGTATGGCATTCAGGTCCAAGGAAGTTATAATACCACTCTATGTGGACTTTATCAGACCTTTCATTGAATGCATTACCCCCTTTGGCATGTAACCATTGGAATGTCTAGAAAAGTTTCTCACCAGGAGAATTCAGGGCATGAATACCCTGTCCTACAATGATTGCCTAATGGCTCTGCCTCTATATTCAGTCTCCTATAGGCTGCTGAAAGGGCATCATTGCTGGATTAACGGGCTTCCTCAGATCCTGTATCCCAGTTCAAAAAATGATTTCCTTGGTTAAACTCATTTGCTTGCCCAGTATTCCTGGCAGAGTACTCTGTAGGACATTTCTAAAGTGTGCCAACTCTTTACACTGTGAGAATGTATGCTCCCTGAAACCTCTTTCTTCCCCATTATTGTACAGTATTTGCCATCTACTTGAGGAAAAATTATATGGAGTCTGCTTGGGGTATGAGAGTAACTATGCAAACACTTCCAAGCAAAAATCCTCAATATTCTAGATTGTGTTGCATGTTTGACATAGATGTATCCTGCCATTGTTTCTTCGTGAATTGCTTATCCAGCCTCTCTTCCCTTTCTTTTCTGACCTTCTCGGATTGATTCCTATAGTTATTGTGCAATATTTTGTCTTCTGTCTTTCGGCTTTTCCCAGTTAGGGGTCGCCACAGCGGAACTCCGGTTCGCTAATGATTGGCAGTAGATTTTTACGTGCTGGCTTGCCGGGCCTAACGCACAACCTTCAATGAAGGAACGCCCATTCATGCATGTCAACCCACAGAAGATGCTCTAACTGAGAATCGAACGTGCAACGTCTAATTGTGAGGCGACAACGCTACCGCAGCACCACCACCGCATTTTGTATGCCCTACTAATTATGCCTTTTTTTTTAACTGCGGCATCTGATGTTGCCTTTCTCGTTCTGATTCACATATGGGGTCACAAATCCGATCCTCAGATCTGACTCTGCCGCGTTCTACAGACTTCAGCTTCCAGGCTCTAGCTCCTCCCTCTACCCACAATCCTCTGTACTAATCACAGCTTCCTCATATCTCATTTGCCACCATTCGCATTGGATGTGCTCTCCAGTGCTCAAGCAGCTAGTTAGAGTTTACAATCTCTTTTTCACATAAGTGTGACTTTTTCTTGTATAGTTAATGTTTTTCACTCTTTTCCTCCTGTCCACTAAGTTTGCTGGCATTAGGGCAATCCAAGTCCATTGTTTTTCTCATATATAGCATAGATTATAGCTAGTGGTTAAGAATTAGAACTGTTGTTCTATTGCTATAACTATTGTTGTAGTTATTATATTTACGGATCTATGACTACCATGGCTCCTCTGGATCTTACTCGTTCCTCAGATCAGAGGAGGTCAGATCAGACGACTTGTTCTCCATTACCCCCTACCTTCATATTGGTTCCAAGAACTGGGTGCTAGTCACCGGAGTCCAAAATCCGGTCAGTGTCCCCCATGCTGCCGATGAAAATTTTGCAAACTCCACGCATGTCCTGTCCTCTGTCTGTAGCTTCATCAAGATCTTGCAGAAGCCTTTCAGAATATGATGTGGACAGGATGGTAAGGAAGGTTAATAGGGTTCAGTTCCAGATGGCGGTCTTGTTGGCTCTGTCCCCTCTTGGATCCATGAGCATTACAGCCAAAGTAGACTTTCCTACTCAGTTTCAACCCTTGGTTTAGAAGCCCCAGTTCCTTAGCCATCCAAGAGACTATGTATAGAACTCGAGGACTTTTGCTTCTTCTATTCCAACAGTTGCCTTAACCACCTCTGCTCCAAGATCTTCAGATTAGTGTGGGTCTTGGATCTGGGATGTCAAGGTCAGATCCAAGGGTAGAGGTTCCGCTTCAGTTTTATCAGAGCCGTCTGTCTCCCTTGGTGCTTCGGCTGTCTACAGCATGGGTCTGATTCTATCTGGGAGCCATGGATTCAAGGTCTTTGTCATTTCTTCTTCGAGGGCTTCAGCCCAGATGGAGTTGGCAGGGGTTCTCCAGGCTCCTTGGCTTTCCAAGTTATAGAAAAGGCTTTCTCTGCAGACAGAGACCCAGTCTCTCTGGCTACTGTCTCTCCTTGTTGCTCCTCATTGGATCTGGGAACTGGGCCTTTTATTTCATCTAGCGTCAGCCCATCTCGAAGAATGTCCAGTATCTTTCACCTAAGGTGGCCCCCTCCTCTTCTGATACCTCCCCTGAGCATCCCACAGAGGAGGTGTCTCTGAAGAGGATGTGTAAAAGGAGGTACTTAGCCTCCCCCATCAAGTATCTTACTGAAGATACGGACTTCTGTGAGTAAGAAGGATCGCCAAATTCAGCACCAGAGGACACCTCTTTTGCAGATATTTTGGAAATTTTGAAACAGAGGTGGTTGGTTATCCCAAGATCCTACTACTTAGGAGTCTGTATTTCTGGAGACCTTTGAAATGGGACTGTCTACATCTTGGGTGACCCCCGCCCCTGGTGGACCTTTTCATAAATCTGGTGGCCTGCCGGACAGTATAGAGCCCATGACTAAATGACCTGACAAAATCCTTTTGGCCCCTATAGATTGTTACTTTTGGTATTCCATTTGATGTTATGGGGGTGGCAGCCACCACTAAGAAAGAGCTAGCTGAACAGAGCTCTACTGTCCATCTGCTGAACAAGGAGTCAAGAATAATGGACAGGTTCTGCAAGCACATCTACGCTTTGGCCACTTTCCCCACGAGAGCGCTTAACTATTTGGCACATTTCACCCGCTTTGAGAGACTGGTCAAGGAACTCTCTGAATCATTGGTGGAGACCATACCAACAGGGGAATTTGGGAAGGTTTCTCCGCAGCTGGCCACTCTTTCTCACCTTGCCAGTTCGTCCATGAGGCTCATCTCTCATTCAGTGGAGGGTACCACACGGGCAGTTGGCATCGGCATTGCTATGTGCAGACATGCCTGGATGAGGCCTTGTGACTTTGCAGAGCCATTTAAGGCATCTTTTGTCAATGCTCCCTTTAATGGTTCCTCCTTATTTGGAACATCAGTTAAAAACACCCTGACCTGCAGTGAAAGAGGACAAGACCTTGTCTGATGTAAGGACGAAGTTTTCCACCCCTCAAAGGACCTACTGCAGGAGTCAGTGGAGAGCCATGAAAATTTGGTTCTGCAAGTCTCAAGGGTCTTTTCCTGACCAATGAGGAGAGTTTCCCCTCCAGAGGCAGAGGAGGAGGCTTTAATGGGAGATGCCACCCCAGAGGCAGACAGGGTCTGCAAAATCAGGGCTGCAGGGAGCCTTTTTCTGACAAGCCCTATCAACGCTCATGAAGCATTGTCCAGCTGCTCTGCCCTGGAGGCAGTCTGGTGCTGCTTTTCTCTACACTCAAATGTGTGGGCCCAAGTAACAAAAAATGTTTGGGTGCAAAGCATACTATCCGGATGCTATTACATTCCCTTTTCCCCTTGCATCCCTTAGAACATGAAAGATACTTCCTGATGTTCCACCCAGTCAGAGGGAGTCAGCAGTCTTAGAAATTCAAAACTTACTGCACAAAAGAGTCATCCAAGATGACCCAATCAAACAGAGAGGATCTGAAACTTACTCACACTTCTTTTTAGTGCCAAAGTAGACTGGGGACCTAAGGCCAATCTTGGGCCTCAGCAATCTGAACCTCTATGTAAAGAAAGTGAAGTTTCAGGTGGTTACGGTACAGTCCATCCTTCCGTTGTTAAGGAAGGACAATTGGATGTGCTCTGTGGACTTAAAGGACGCATACTGTCACATAAAAATAGAGGGTCTATATTATTTAAATGAAGATTTCTAACTTTGAATACCATATGGTCAAAGTTAGAAAGCTTCAGATATGAAAAAAAATAAAAAATCATCACCTAAGATGTTAAAGCAGAGGGGCAAGCTCCCCTGCACCCCCACACCCCCAGCTCTTTAAATATATCAACTCCAAAATCGCACTACAGTGCAGTAAAGGGAAGTCTTCCCTTCACCACACTATAGTGCTGTCTCGGAGTTGTTATATTTAAAGAGTGTGGGGGTGGGAGGTTGCTGCCTACAATCCTTAGTTTAGGGTTCAGTCTTTTCTTTTTTTTTTTTTTTTTTTTTTTTTTTTTTTTTTTTTACAAATTTGAAGTTTTCTAACTTCGACCTTATGGTGTCGGCCATATGGTATTCGAAGTTAGAAATCTTCATTTAAATAATATAGACCCAAAAACAGACAGGTAATCCAGGAGTCATTTGGGCTTCAGGCAGAGCCAGTCACTACCAATTCAGAATCCTGCCCTTTGGACTCAACACAGCCTCGAGGGTGTTTACCAAATGCATGGCAGTGGTTACAGCTCATCTTAAAGCGAGGTTTTCAGCTGTTCCCATATCTAGATGACTGGCTTCTGATTGCCCCAACCAGGTGTCAACTATCTCATGCCAGAGATTACCTATTCCAGATATCTGATCTCCCAGGCATCACAGTAAATCAGGACAAGTTATAACCAATACCAGTTCAATTATTGGAGTTTATCGGGGTTCAGCTGAACACAGTTACCAAAATAACATTGTTGCCCCTACACTGGATAGTCACCTTGTGGAACCAAGTCCAAATTTTACTAGTTCATCCTTCTCCTCTCCCCAGGCTTGTTCTTTGAGCTCTTGGATCTGTGGCAGCTGCCATAACATTAGCACCTCTAGCAAGGTTCTATATTCATATTCTCCAGTGGCCAGTGGAGCTTAGCTGTGCAGTAGTCTATACTTCACCAGTCTCTATCTGTTCCCATCAAGTTGACAAAAGTTTGCAGAACCCACCTGAAATGGATTCATTCCAACTTATCATTTGGCAGACCATTCATTCTTCTCTCACCTACAGCCACAGTGACCACAGCTGCTTCCCAGCTAGGGTGGGGGGCATTTCAAGAAGAAGATGATCCAAGGCACATGGACTGCTTTAGAGACCAGATTGCATATCAATGTCCTAAAGATGAGAGCAGTCCTTCTCCCGTTGCAAGCCTTTCAGGATGTACTCCCTCTGGGGACTATTGCAATTCACACAGACAATAAGTCAGTAGTCTGGTACATCGACAGACAAGGAGGAACCGGTTCTTAGCCTCTTTGTAGGGAGGCCATGAGAGTTTGGGAATGGGTGATCTCTTCACATCGCTTTCTCATTGCAACTCACATACTGGGGTAACCCAACGTACTGGCAGACAGACTCAGCAGATCCATCCTGATGCCCCACAAGTGGTCCCTCAACCAAACAGTAGCGAGTCAGATATTTGGCCTTTGGGGCCATCCTTGCTGCAATCTTTTTGCTTCCTGTCACAGCTACAAGTGCAACAAGTACTTCGGGCTGATCCCCCCCCACCTGCGGATTCCCCATGGGATGCTCTAGTCTATGATTGGCCCTCTGGTATCCTTTATGTTTATCCTTCCCTGCTGTTTATCCCAAAATTTCTTCAGAAAGCCCAATGGTTGAAGGGCAATGTAATCCTCATTGCCCCTTAATGGCTTCATCAGATTTGGTTCCCCTTCCTCTGGTCTCATCTGAATTATCCTCCTTGGATACTGGAACCCAACTAGGACCTCCTAACCCATCAAGATCTGACTACTCTCTAGCTAACCATATGGTTTCTGCAATTCCAATGATTATTAAAGGGTTCAGGCTTTCATCTACAGTCAAGAGTATTGTTTTAGCTTCTCAAAAGGCATCCACCAAAAAGTATACAGATGCAAGTAGAATAGATTTTCTGTTTGGGGCACTAAAGCGAACACTGATCGTTATTCAGCTTCTGTCCCTACCATCCTCTCTTTTCTTTCTTCCCTGTTTAAAGAGGGGATCCAGCTTTGCTACGATTAAACTTCAACTGATGACCATATCCAAATGTCCTTCAAGGATGCAACTGCAGTCCTGACATATGGGTTGTCCTGCCTCAGGCAGCCCTTTGGTCGGCCGGATTCCAAAGTCTGGGTCCGGCGTCGGCTGATGTCGCACTTTCCCCGACGTCAGAGCACCTGGGGTATAAAAGCATCAGCTGATGCCATCTTCTTCAGTCTTTCTTGCCGCGCGGCGCCCGAAGCAGAAGCAGTTCGCAAGTGCCGGTCGACCAGCTCCTGTGTTTTCAGCTACTGAAGTCTTCAAAAAAGCTAAGTACCCCGTTGGGGACCTTTTCTTGCCTCAGCCGATGTCAGATAAAACTGTAAAAGTTAATAATTGTTTAACTTGTGGGAAACAAATACCTCATAAGGATTTCCACTCTTACTGCTTACCCTGCCTAGGCCCAGAACACAACGTCTCGGCCTGTACAGCTTGTGCTTCTTTCAATAAATGCACTCTTAGGCATCGGACAGAGTTTGCACAGGATTATTTTGGGGAAGATTTCTGTTATATCATGCCGTCGGAGCTTCCGACAGCACATTTACCTAAAAAATGGAAGGATAAGGACCGACGTCCGCGGTCTCGACCGACAACACGCTTAGGCCTACCGCGAGTGTCTCGGTCTCTTCTGAGCCGGTTTCACAACCGCTACAGACCGACGACACCGCCCACGGTTACCGGTGCGGAGGCCAGCTCGGTGCCGGTTTCTGTTCTCCCCTCTGAGACCGTAGCCCAGGATATTTCTAACACCATTTCAGTGGATAAGACTACTCCAGCACGCGGGGCTGTCAGGCCTCCAGTGTCTATGTCCATTAAGGCCTACACACGTGCTAAGGCTGCCAAACAGGCTAAGTCTCTCCCTCCAAGACCTGTTTCTCTGGGATCCACTTCTGGTTCTCAAATTTTAAGTTTAGCTGAGGACCTTATTTCTTTAATTAGGGGTTCTCAGACACATCCAGATAGAGGCTCTCAGCCGCCTTCTGTCAGAGACGTCAGAGAGAAAGATTTTGTGCTTTTAAATAAATCCTGGTGGAACTTGTTCCTGTTGTTTGTTACTTTCTACTTGGTTCCTGTTGTTCCAGCTTTATGCCTTCTGTCAAGAGGCCTAGGGTTGAGCAGGTAGATCCCCAGTCCTCCGATGAGCCCTCAGGTGATTCTGCACATTCAGACTACCAGGAGGAGGCCTTCTCGGCCTACGAGGATTCTGATGCAGAGGAATCCATTCCCTCTGCTTCTCCTCCTGAGGAGTTTTCCTTTGGGGAAACGCTTCATTCCATGAGGGAACACTTCAAATGGCAAGGCCAAGAATACTCAGATTCTAGGAAAAGGTTAAGGGAATTTTTAAAGCTACCTCAGCATAGACCCTTAGCTATTCCTCCAGTTTTAAATGTTTTAGATGATGTGTACTTAGAATCTAGTGTTTCCCCTGACTCCCTCCCCCCTGCTCCTGTCAAGCCAGACAGGTACTACAGGGTCCCAGACACACATCAGTTTCTGTACAAGGGCCATACTGCTGACCCTGAAACTATTTCTCAGGGGCCTAAAGGGGTTTCCTCCACTACTGCTAAGAATCCACTTCCTTCGGAAAGAGATTCTAGGGCTTTAGAAAGGTGGGGCAAGAAAGTATATACATCTTCCACCCTTTCTATGCGAGCTTTAAATTGTCAATTTCATATGATTCAGTATCAGGAATACATGTTGGATGACTTGCAAAAGAAATTGGCTTCCCCTGAACCATTAGATAGAAAGGGGTTACAGGAATTGGTTCATAATACTCAGCAGGTTAGCAACCATTTTCTTCACTGTGGATATGATGCATTGGAAGCTTCATGTAAAGCAGCAATGACAGGTGCGGTCATACGCAGACATGCTTGGTTAAAGGAACAAACATTGCCAGACCATGTGAAAATTAAGCTTTTGGACGCACCACTAGAGAAGCATAAGCTATTTGGTGCTACTGCACAAGAGGTTTTAAAGAAAATAGAGGAAAAGGCAAAATCAGTGCAAACAGTCAAAGATTTCCTCCAGGTACAGCCTCCAAGATTCAGCAGGAATTGGCCTTCTAAGCATTGGTCCTTTCCAGACACAGACAAATTTCAAAGAGGCAAAAACAGACGTGGCAGAGGTAGATGGCAAACTCGAGGCTCCTACAGAGGACGTCAATGGCAGCCTCTGAACCAGAGAGGTGGGGCAGGACCTTCCACTGCTCCGCAGGGGCAATCTCAATGACTTGACTTTGACTCCGCCATCCAGGGCTCAATTAGAAGCACCTTTGGGCGGAAAATTATCTTTATTCTCACAAAATTGGCACAATATTACAAAGGACAAATGGATACTGGACATAATAGACAAAGGATACAGATTCCATTTTCATACACTACCAACAAGACATGGCAGGCCAAACCTGCCACCAAATCAAAGGGCAGAGGCACTCAAACAAATAACAAACCTACTTCAAATAAGAGCAATAGAAAAGGTTCCTTCTGCAGAACAAGGCCAAGGATTTTATTCAAGACTGTTCCTTGTTCCAAGAAAAGAAAACCAGTGGAGACCCATTCTGGACTTGTCCGCACTGAATACTTACCTTATTGTGCCAAAATTCAAAATGCTGACTTTACAGCAACTCCTTCCCATGCTGGGCAAGGGGTCTTGGCTGGTAACTCTGGACCTCAAGGAGGCATACCTGCATGTCCCAATCAGACAAAGTTGCAGAAGATACCTCAGATTTCTTGCAGGCTCAGAGCATTATCAATTCTCAGCATTGCCCTTTGGCTTATCTACTGCACCCAGAGTGTTCACGAAATGCCTGGCATCAGTAATTGCACATTGCAGACTTCAGGGGATACAAATATACCCTTACCTGGATGACTGCCTTATACAAGCGGACAGCCAACAAGCCTTGTTAAAAAACCTGGACTAATGTCATTCACCTACTGCAGGCCTTGGGATACACAGTCAATATTCAGAAATCAAGTCTCGTACCATCCCAACAAATACCTTTCCTGGGTGCCACACTGGACACAAACACCCAGATGGCGTTTCTGACAAAAGAAAAACAAAAACAATTACCAGAATACTTCAGAAAATTAGCAACACACACCCAGATGACTGCAAGGAAAATCCTGCAGGCCCTGGGTTTCATGGCATCTTGCATTCTTCTGATTCCACACGCAAGGCTGCATATGAGGAAACTGCAATGGTATCTAAAAAGTCTATGGTCTCAACACAGCCACAGCCTGGAAGCATTGATCCCACTCATTCCATGCCTTCAAAAGGAATTTCTGTGGTGGGCTCAAGCAAGCCAGATAAACAAAGGTCTGCCTTTCAGCAAGCCTCATACAAGTCAAGCCATAACAACAGACACCTCAGACCATGGATGAGGGGCGCACATGGAGGGCAGATGCATTCAAGGACAATGGACACAAAAAGAAAAGCACCTGCACATCAACCAAAAAGAAATGCTGGCAGTGATACATGCAATCAAGGCCTTCGAAAAGTTCATGCATCAGGGCCATCTACTAATAAAGACAGACAATACCACAGTTATGTGGTACATAAACAAGCAAGGAGGTACCCATTTCCTACCCTCTTTGCAGACTGGCAATGAATCTCTGGGATATTTCCCTACAATTGAAAATAGAGCTACAATCCCAGTTTGTACCAGGGAAGGACAATGTTCTAGCGGACAGCCTAAACAGAAACATCATGGATCCACACGAATGGATGTTGCATCCAGACATTTTCTTACAAATAACTCAAGCATGGGGAAGGCCGGACATAGATCTTTTTGCCTCCCACCTCAATCACCATCTGAAAAAGTTTTGCACAAGGACATACCATCCTCAAGCATGGAAGGTGGACGCTCTCTCCTTCAGTTGGAACTCTCTAACACTATATGCCTTCCCACCTCTTCCTTTGATGACCAAGGTGTTACTAAAGATCAAGACAGAGCAACCGAAAGTCATACTGATAGCTCCAAACTGGCCAAGACAACACTGGTACCCACTGCTACGGAGCTTGACACACACCAATCCGTGGCTCCTTGCTCAATGGCCACTTCTTCTGACACAGCACAATTACAGGACACTACACCCCAGCTTGAAAACATTGAAGCTGACAGCTTGGAAGATTCCATGACTATTCCTCAGGATACACTTTCCAAAAGGGTAAAAGATATCATCCTGGAGGCGCGCAGACCTTCCACTTGAAAAACATACTCAGCAAAATGGAAGAGATTTCTTATCTGGAACAGCAAAAAGGGCCAAGACCCATCAGTGATGAGCATTCCACAGATCCTAGAATATTTGGCTGAAATGCTCCACAATGGCCTTTCATATTCTTCCATAAAAATACATGCTTCAGCAATATCTGCCAAATATAACACTGATCCACCTGTATTTTCTCACCCATTGCTAAGACAGTTTCTAAGAGGTATAAAGAACATCAACCCTCCAAGGAAACCACCAGTGCCTGCATGGGACCTCAACTTCATGCTGGAAAAATTAACTCTTCCTCCCTTTGAACCAGCAGCATCTTCAGAGTTGAAATTTCTGTCTTGGAAGACAGCTTTCCTTCTGGCAGTAACCTCAGCAAGAAGAGTCTCTGAGCTACAGGCCCTTATGGCAATACAACCATTTCTCATTTTCATCAGGACAGAGTTTCTTTGAGAACCAATCCGTCATTCATGCCAAAGGTGGTATCCAGGGTGTCCCTGAATCAAGCTATTCACCTGCCTACCTTCTTTCCCAATCCTCAAAATAAAGGAGAGACTTCTGCACACCTTGGACATACACAGACAGTTGCGCTACTACTTGGACAGAACAAAGTCTTTCAGAAAATCTGACCAGCTTTTTGTAGCTTGCGCTGCTGGATTGCAGGAAAAGCAATTTCCAAACAGACAATTTCTAAATGGATTGGAAATTGCATTCGATTCTGCTACTCTTTTCATGGAAAAACTGTGCCAGCTGACATCAGGCCACATTCCACCAGAGCTACAGCCACCTCCACAGCCTTTTTAAGAGGAGTGGCAACAAAGGACATTTTAGAAGCTGCTACATGGAGCTCCGTGCATACATTTTCCAAACATTACAACCTGCCTTTATATTCCAGATCCAGAGCAGGGTTTGCTTCTGCAGTCCTGCAGGGCATTTTAGCTACACCATCTTTGTCTTAGTGCCTATCACCCCCAGGTTGGCTATGGTATTCAACCCATATGTCAGGACTGCAGTTGCATCCTTGAAGGACATAGTACAGTTTTGTACCTATCATAAATGTAGATGTCCGATAGGTATGCAACTGCAGTCAGGTTTTCCCTCCCACCTACCCCTCTGTGGTATTCTTTTGGGTCTCTACCCCTCATTTTAGCTACCTGGGGTAATCTTTTATGGTGTATTTGTTTTTATGTTGTTGTACTTGTCTGGAATTTTTTCTCTATTTTCAAAATTTAGCCTTCCTTAGAGGGCACCTGGCATCTGGGGCAAGAAACACTGAAGAAGATGGCGTCGGCTGACGCTTTTATACCCCAGGCGCTCTGACGTCGAGGAAAGGGTGACATCAGCCGACGCCGGACCCAGACTTTGGAATCCGGCCGACCGAAGGGCTGCCTGAGGCAGGACAACCCATATGTCAGGACTGCAGTTGCATACCTATCGGACATCTACATTTATGGTAGGTACAAAACTGTACTTTTCTTCTCTGGTCTATCTTCAGGATCTGTAGCTTCTTTGAGGTTATGTAGAGCTTTAATGAAAGGGGTTTTCCTTCTCAGACCCCCTATCAAAAACCAGCTCCTCCTTGGGATCCCCCCTTAATTCTCCAAGGTCTGACTGAAAAACCTTTTGAGCCAGCCAGTGAATTGTGACAAAAAATGTTTGTCCTGGAAAACTATTTTTTCTAGTGGCCATCACCTCAGAAAGAAGAATTTCTGAATTACAGGCCCTCTCTTCTAAACCACCTTACATTATTTTCCACAAAGACAGAGTTTCTCTCCACACTAATCCCGTCTTTTATGCCTAAACTGGCTACTGAGTCAAATATTAATCCAACCATACAGTTACCAGTTTTCTTCCCCAGTTACTCCAATAAAGAGGAGCACATGTTGTATTTACTGGACATTCATAGGCAACTATGTTTTTGACTTCACAGGACTAAACAGTTCAGGACATCAGATCAGTTATTTGTGTCTTTTTAGCCTAATTGCCTGGGGCATGCAGTAATGAAAGTAACTCTTGCAAAGTGGATTACTAATTGCATTTCTTTAATATGTGATAAGAACAATTTGAAATGAACTACTCCCCCTAGAGCCCATTCAGCTAGATCTGTAGCCACATCTTCTGCCTTTTCATTCAGAATCTCAATTGATGACATCTGTGCAGCAGCCATTTGGTCTAAATCTCATACATTTGTGACTCATTACAAATTAGACATTGTCTCCAGAAGCAGAGCTTCTTTTGGCTCAACAGTGCTCTGGCATGTCCTTCCTTGAGGTTGCCCAAGAAAGAATGTAGTTGGGGACTCTGACCCATATGTGAATCGGAATGAGAAGGGCAACATCAGATTTTTAAGTTATGTACTTACCATAACTTGGCATCTGTGTTGTCCATTCTTGTTCTGATTCACCTTCCCTCTTATCCATCCCCCTACATGGAAAAAATAGTTTTCTGGAGGATCTGTGAAACTTTATTAGGAACCTTTGTTCCTGATTGAGCCTCTGGTTTTGTCTCTTTTCCTTATTTTCCTTATTGCTAATAGGCAGCAAACTTGATCTGAGGAAGCTATGCTTAGTACAGAGGATTATGGGTAGAGGGAGGATCTCGAGGCTGGAAGCTGATGTATGTAGAAGGTGGCCAAGTCGGATCCCAGGATCGGATTCTTGACCCTATACGTGAATTAGAACGAGAATGGACACCACAGATGCCAAGTTATTGTAAGTACATAACTTAAAATTCTGTTCTAGATTCAATTAAAAACTCAACTAGTGCTGGTCTTTAGGATCCCCCTATCGCTCTCACTTTTTTTATATTCTGATATCAGTCCCTGATAGGGAGGGCAATCTCTAGCCTGAAATCCAAATGTCTTCTTGACCTCTTCCCATTGTATTACCTTTCCCTGTCTAATTATTTGTTCCCAATATGTTGGTTTCTTCTCTTCATCCAATTAATTCCAGCCACCTCTTGCCTATTCTCTGTACCCCTAATTGCAGTCTTCCCTATCGGCAGACTCTCCTTTGTTCACTCCATTGTTGGCTTAGTTCTTATTATACTTTATGAATGTAATATTATATTTTATTATGAATATAATATTCTTTATAACTGTTATTCTCCTTAAGGATCTGCTTCCAAAATCCCAATCTTTACTTCCAAAATATCCCTTCAAATCAGGTAATATTAAATCTCCTTGTTCTGGTGGGGGAGTATCAGCTTCTCCCTTGACACTTGCCCTCCCCCCTCCCAGATAAAGTAATTCATCACTTTATTAATTACTATCTACAGCTTCTCTTCTGATTGATAAAAATGTGCCTGACCTGTGTATAAAACTAAAGGGACTAAAACATTTTCACTGCTTGTATCTTGGTAACCATGTCCATAGACAAGAGCTTCCAGTTTCTCAGTTTTTGTATTGTCTTTTGTTTAGTCTCTTCCCACATATCCTTAGCATCCATAACAGATTCCTTTTTACAGCATACTCTTAAATTCTTCATTTTATCATGTCCCCATAAATATATATATTGCTGAACCAGTTCATGTTTGGGTACATTGTTTACAGCTATAAGCTGTGTTTTATCTTCATTCATTTTATATCCTGAAAAAACTCGGAAGTATCTCAGAATGTTCCACAACACTGAAATTTCCTTTTTAGGTTCCCTCAGGTACAAAATAATATCATCTGCAAATAAAGTCAACTTTTCTTAAATACCATACCAATTATATCCTTGAATTTCTGAATCCCATATTTTCTTTGCCAATGATTCCAAATATAATGCAAATAACAAAGGGGGAAGAGAGCACCCCCCGCCTAGTTCCTCTGTTCAGATACAACTGATCAGAAAGGAGCTGTCCCACTTTGATTTTTGTCTCAGATCCCTCATATATCTGTATAATTAACCTTATTATTGTATCAGGAAATTCAAATGCTCCCATTGCTCTACTCACAAAATCCTAGCTTACTCTGTTCAATGCTTTATGTGCATCAAGACCCACCAACAGCAGCAGTATTTTCATGCATTCTGCTTCCCTCCTGGATCATTATTGTTTTGTTAATTTATCAAATGTTTTTCTCCCCTCCACAAAACCACATTGATTCATTTCCTTCAATTTTGGCACTGCCTTTAGCATTCTTTTAAGCATTATAGACATAACCACTTTAAAAATGTCTAAAATTTGAAATGGGCCTATATGAAGCTGGATCTGATAGATCTTTACCATCTTTATGTGTTATAGCCACCACCACTTTTTTCCAGAATATTGCTGCCTTCCTTCCTTTTAATATATTGTTAAACAAAACCTTCCAGATTGTATCATGTTCTTCTTTCCTAGCTTCCAACCTTCCACTAGAATACCATCTATTCCTGTAGACTGGTTATACATCAAAATTTTTATCGACTCTCCTTCTATCTTAATTATTAATTGTTGAGCCTCATCTACCTCTAACTTTGTCATATTTAAATCTTCCATAAATATTTCCATTAATGGTTTCCATTGATTTCATCACTTTGCTTTATACAAATTTTCATAACATTTCTGAAATATATCTTAATACTTCTACAGACTCTCTGGTTTATTTTTCTTGTTGTACGCTTCCTACGTTTGGCAACACCCCTTTCTACATTCTGTTGCCTAAGTCATTGTGCCAGTAGATTTTTGCTCTGAAGTTATCGTAAACAGTTGCTTAACAGAAAGCTTTCTAAGCTCATGCATGTTATACAGGTACTTCTGTATTTTCTCTTTAGTACTCTGGATTTATGCCTCTTCTTGTCCTGTGAGATTCCACTTATACTGTAATAATTGAACCTTTGTCACTCCATCTATATATTTCTTATTACTTCTTAACCAGATCTCTCTTTCCTATTTCCACCTTATTTTTAAACTCCACTTTTCATTTTATCCTACTCACGGGCTATAACTTCTGGAGGACTATTTATCTTCCCTAATAACTCCCAAATAATTTCCACTACCCATTTCTTAAATTCCTGTCTTTTTAACAGGTAGATGGGAAGCACTATTGTCTCATATTTACTTCATTACCCTGCAATTTTGTCATAGCAATTATTGGTGCATGATTGGAAATAGTTATTAGATGTGTAGCAAAGTTCTCAATTAAATGCGCCTGTTCCTGTGAAGTATAATTTCTGTCTAGTTTATCCCAGTTATTGTTACCTTGAGGAATAATATGTAAATTCTGAGTTCTTACTACTGAATTCATCTTTCATACCAAATATTTTCATAAATTTCTGCATAAATCTACACTTATTATATTTTCCCTTCTAGGCTCCCCAGGACATCCTCAATGATGCATATCAAATTCCAATCCCCACCTGTAAGTAATATTCCCTGCTGATTTTCTCCCATGTTTTTAAAGTTCCATAGCAGTAGTTTTAGGTGGAATGTAAATAAATGCCAGCATAATCCCCATCCCTTGCCAGTATTATTTTTTTTCCTATTCTATCACTACTGGAGCTCCTCTGCCCGTTAATTTAAGTACTCCTTTTTTCCTTTGTCCATGATACTCTGCTGAATATGCTCAGTTATTTTCCAAATGTGTGTCCCATAGCATTGCTGTTTATACTCTGCATTTCTTAATATAATTAAATATTCTTTCCTTTTTGTCTGTACCTGTGAGACTAATCGCTTTCCAAGATAATATAGAAAGTGTCATCATTATGGTAAGAAGTCATTCTTCCCCATCTGTTATATATAGCAGTTTTTTTTAAAGTCTGTCTCTACCTTTTGCGATACATGCACCAACTAAGGTTTAGCAAATTTATCCAGTTTGTTTTTATCAGGACACTGGAACCTATGTTCATAGTTTCATAGGTAGATACTAGACTATCTGCCCTAGGGCATTTATAAGCCTAGCCAGAGTGTATTTGGCTTCCGCCTCCCTATTAGATTAGCCTACTGTGCCTCTGTAAAGTAGGTCACAGAAGGTACCCTTTTAAGATTAGTTTACTGTGCCTCTGTCTAGCAGGGACACAGAAGAGATCCCAGGGGTGAATTTGCGATTTCCCATCCATGCGTCCAGATTTCGCTTGAAGATGGTCAGCGAGGGGCTATGTCTAACATGAATTGGGATTCTATTCCAGAGTGAGGGGAGCCTCTGGGAAATGAATCTGTCCCTCCAGCATGTCCTATTTATTTTTGTGCTGAGTATTAGGTCCCTGGAGCGTGTAGCTCTAAGGGACTTGGATTTTTTGAGGTGGAGCATGTCCATTAATTCTGGGTTTGACATGGCTTTGTGCGTCAGGCATAGATCGCCTCTGAGTAGGCGGTAAGCAACTGAGTAGAGCTGGAGTTTCTTTAGTCGAGCTGCATAGGACATCTGTTTGTAGCCCATGATCCTGTTGGTGAGGTACTTTTGGGGTCTCTCCAGTTGCTGCAGGTGTCGGGTAAGGTACATCCCAAAAGGGGCATTGTATTCAATTATGGGCCTGATGAGTGACGAGTAGAGGGGCACAATGACCTCTCTTGATCTAGATGCGAACCCTTTCGTGATAAGGTGGGCTTTATAGAAGGTCTTTCCAACCACTTTGGCAACGTGATTATCAAAGGAGAGATTACTATCTACGTTGGTCCCCAAATCTCTAATTACTTCTTCCGTACTTAATGGATTACCACCTATGTGGTAATTTGTGGGCACCTTGCTTTCCCCAAAGGGGATGACTATGCACTTTTTAGCATTTAGCTTGAGGCTGTGGCTCTGGCACTAAGCATCCGTCTCTGTGAGACCCTTTTGGAGGATACTTGCGTCAGCTGGAGATTCGATTATGGCCCTCAGTTTGCAGTCATCTGCGAACTTTGTCAGCCATAATCTCCCCATGTTAGCCTGAACCTCAGAGAAGTATATACCGAACAAGAGAGGTCCCAGAACTGAGCCCTGTGGGACGCCACTTGTAACTGGTTTGGATTCGGACATGGCACCTGCGATTCTGACCATGTGGGTTCTATCTCTGAGCCAGTTTGCAACCCATCTTGTGATATAGGGGTTGATATTTAAACTGGTAAGCTTATTTATGATGCCCGAGTGGGGTATTGGGTTGAAGGCTTTTGCGAGGTCCAGGTAGGCTGTGTGGACTACCTTGCCCTTATCTATGGCTTTGGTAACTGTTTCAAAGAAATCAACTAGGTTTAAGAGGCAAGATCTGCCTTTAACAAAGCCGAATTGGGTAGGGTCCAGTGTCTGGAGGCTCCCAATGTCTTTGTTTATGAGTTCCATGATAATACGCTCCATAGCTTTACAGACCAGACCAGTCAGGCTTATGGGGCGATAGTTTCCAGGGTCCGTTGTGGCACCACCTTTGTGGAGTGGGACCACTGTAGCTGTATGCCATTCTTTGGGTACATATCCTGTAGTAAGGCTAAGTTTGAACAGTGACTTAATGTGAGGGTTCAGTTCTTCTTGGAGCTCGTGTAAGACACAGCCTGGGACACCGTCCGGTCCCATAGATGCTGTGTTTTTTGCTTTGGAGAGGGCAGCTTTCACCTGTGCATCTGTGACGTCAGGGAGGTTACATTCAGTTTGGAATAGGCATTTGCTCCTTTGGGAGGGAAGGAGGGGGGGGGAGTTTGTGCTGAATCTGTCTGCCAGGATGTTGGCTATGTCTGTAGGTTTGGTATATTTTGTACCGTTATGCAACAATTCAGAGCATATCTGGGAGTTTCCGCCCATGTTCCTGACATAACTAAAGAAGGCCTTGTGATTATCTTTAGTGTCTAGGGCAATTTTTCTTTCGAAACTGGCCTTTGATGATTTTATGAGGGATTTAAGTTTCTTGCTAATACTGTTCAGAGATGCCTTCCCTTTTTGGGATTTTGCTCTGTCATGTAGTAGCTTCCTCCTTCTGTTGTATAGCTTATTTATGGCCGGGATCCACCAGACCGGTCTCCTGTTTTTGGAGGAGTGAGTCTTGGTTTTATTTGGGATAGCACGATCCATGCATTCCTGCAGGTGCTCATAGAATGCATTTGTAAAGGATTCTGCGGATTCGGCTGTATTATCCTCTGGCCCAGGGGCTTTGAAGGATTCCACCTCAGTCTTGAAAAGTGCAAAGTTGGCTTTTGAGAAATTCTTTACAGTGATTTCCTTGGCTGGGGGTGGGGATGGGATATGGATGTCCAGGGAAATTTGTTTATGGTCTGATCTTACCAATGAGGGGTTTACCTCTGGTGTGGAACATAGAGTCCCCATGTTGGTGATGACCAGGTCCAATATGTTGTTCCCTCTTGTGGGAGTGGTGACCAGTTGTTCCATTGCCACTTTTTACAAAACTTTTTGTTTTAATAAAAAAAAAAACAAACATACACCAGAACACCCCCAGAACTTGTTAACTTAATATAGTAAATTTATTTAATGTATTAAATGCATAGCCTTAGGACCGAGGTTAGTTAATGCATTTAAGTGGGGTATGCTTATATGCAAAGTTGCTTTGAGTTACATATATTAATGCCTGATACACAGTACAATCACACACACACACACACACACACACACACACACACACACACAAAAAAATTACAGTGATAGATTTCAGAAATGTTATCGAAAAGTCACTGTTTATAGATGTTACATGAGCAGGAAGTCTGTCATTAACAAGTTTAATTACAGTTACTGTATATATTGTAGTAGCAGGAGAAAAAGCGTCTTTTCAAACTGGTATTTCAGTATCATTTTTCTACCTGCCGCAGGCTTCTGTATCACTTATTCATGTATTCACTTTATTCTAACTTTATTGTACCTAACATTCAGCCTGTGTATTTTCTGATGTGTCTAGCTTATGGTATGTCTTCCATCTAAAATAGATTTCTTTCGGTATATTCACAATGTACCTTTTTTTTCTTATGCTAGGTAAGGCAATGTACACCAGCAGTGATTCATTTCAGAAACTTTATAGAAAAATGTGCTGTGTAAAAAAACGTACAGTAGTCAATACAGTCCTTCATGGTTTAGAGAAAAATTTTTTTTTTACTGATGTCAGAACAGCTGTTTGCTGCTTAAGATGGAATACAATGCCCTTCAGTTCACAGAAGGTGGAAAATGCCTCACATCCATTTTGTTCCATGAATCTGCGCAGTATGTCAGGAGATTGAATAATGTCATGGAAGTATACTGAAGCAGTGGAGACATCCTCCTCATCATCACTGTCTTCGTCTTCTTTCTGATTGCCGACAGCACACTGTTCCGGGATAAATTCTGAATCAGCAGCCATTTCTTCTTTATCGAGTTCTTCATCAATTGCAATGTACTGCTTGAAATCATCCACCGTCATGCCCGAAGGGGTGCAAAAGTTCTCATGCTGATCTCTGTTGCTATTGTCTGTGACGTTTTCTGGGCTCAGCACAACAAAACTAGCCTTCTTGCAGCAGTTAGCTGTCACATATCATGAAATGTTATTCCATGCTGCTCTCTGTATGTGTAATGAATCCAGCACGGATAGATTCCTGGCAAGCTCAGCTGCTGTTTTCTGTGATTTGGACATAACTGTCTATGATATCTACAACATGCCACAGGACCAGTGGTTTGTAGAGTGACATGAAACTCAACTATATCTTATTTAGTAACTACAATCTTCAATAATTTGCCAGAAAATGACAAATTATTTTGAGAAACAGAATAAAAATATGAGGTGAAAATCTGGACAGTTGAGAGGAATGAGTGCAAGTGACACACACAGAAATTCTACAAATGTATTACTTTGCCTAACTAATCACTACTAAGTACTGCATAACAGGTATAAGATCAAGCTGTATTCAACTGGACGTATAAGAGAATTTAAGTACCTTTTATCTGCACTTTTTTCAAATAATACAGTATTTAAATTGATTTGTGTTGCATGAATATTAACTCAAGTGGAAGTTTTGACTCTTCTTCACTTAGTTCCTCTCCCACCCTCCCTGTTTCTGTTTTGGTGTTAATCTTAGTGGCTTTGAAACTGCCCGCCCCTCTTGTAAATTTGTGTTTGGATACTCCTTCTGGGCCCATCTCATTTGCTCACTCAACTGAGTGCAGTGAGATCATATTCTAATTTCAGGCACTCCTACTGTGTACAAAGAGAGCATCTGGGAAAGAGAACAAAAAAAAAATTTTAAGCTTGTTTCCTGCCTTTCCTGTTAAGTGGTCTAGACTGTTTGTAGGCTTCTGAGCCCGCAAGCCCTTCTGTGTTGGAGGGAAGCCTTCTAGCTTAGTTTTGTTTCATATAACTAGCCAGTTTTGTAGTTTCAGCACTCAAATCTGTTTCTTGGAACTCAGCACTTGTTCAGAAGTCATTGTAAGCACTACATAAGCTGCAAATTACTACAGCACTCAACTTTCCTCGCTTGTCTATAGGAAAGCAGTTTTTAGTACTTAATACATAAGCACCTATCCTGGCATGTCTAAGGGTCAGCTCCCAGTGATTTCTCCTGTCTACCTGATGAATCTGGGCATCTTGGGGCAATACAGCAATTGCCTCATGTACACAGACAACCCTGTCCTCCTACCACCCAACACTACAACCTGTGAGAGATGCACTTATATAGCCAAACTGGAAGCAAAGCTCTCTTCACCCAAGACTGGACTAGACAGTCAAGAGGAGAAGGTAAACACTTGCACTACACCACACTCATCACATAGTCCCTCAAAACCTACACCACCAAAACACAAACATAGAAACACAAAACACACACTTACATTCGCGGAGGCTTTCAATAAAAACCTGCCCAAGCATCAGGGACATCCAAAGCATAAACGCAAGCAAACTCCACCCCCCCAACACAACCCAAATGACACATAGCCCACAAACTCAGTGTGCCACTCAACCACAGCCCATAAGGCATACCAACGTACCCAACACTATAGTCATAGGTGAGTCTATAGTCAGGCACACTGATGTTCCACTCACTAGACTAAACAAGGAGAACGTTACTGTCAGCTGCCTGTCAGGTGCCAGGATCCGCCACATAACGCATGCACTCAGGTCACTCTACAATAAGTACAAATATGACACTCATTGTCCATGTTGGTGTGAATGACCTGAGACGTACCTCCCTGGACTACATGAAAAGAGTCATGGAGGAGCTCTCCGATCTTGTATCCCAGGCAGGTATGACCCTAACCCTGAGTAGCATCCTGCCATCACCCAAAATGATACCACAGTACAAGGACAAAATGATTGACTTCAACAATTGGCTAAGCTTCTGGTGTCATTCTAAGGGGATCCAGTATTTGTCTACCTGGGACGACATGATCGACAGACCACAATGCTTTGCCAGAGATGGTCTGTACCTGTCACCCCTGGGATTCAGGTTACTGGCTAAGGCTCTTGCCACCCCTATAGTGCCTTTTTTAGGCAAAGTTCAAGGGACCAAACCACCACCTTAACAGGTACAAGCATGCAAAATCTGAAGGTAATGCTACTCAGTGCTAGAAGTCTAAACCTCAAAATGCACTCTCTCGAGGCACTCCTAAAAATGGAGAACATCGATATCTGTGCAGTAACTGAGACCTGGTTCAAGGCTCCAGAGAGCACCCGTACAATATCAGGCTACATCTCTTACCATACTTTTTGGCCACCAAACCAGGACCGAAGCACTAAAGGTGGAGGAGTGTCCATATTCACAAAGGATATTCACACCACTAGGCTAGTTGCCCAACACAATACGTCTGAAATTGTCCAAGTGCAACTAACAATAGGTAAGACTGCAGTCCAAATTGTAGCTTGCTACAGATCCCCCACCATGGCCAACGATTCTCACTACACCTTTCTAAGCATACTGGAAAATATTAAGATACAACCAAACACCCTAATACTGGGTGATTTCAACTACCCTGCCATTAACTGGGAAAACTACTCGTGTACCAACGCCTTTTCCCAATGGTTCTTGGAATTCATAAATTCCAATGCCCTGGATCAACTAATCCATAGTCCCACCAGGGGCTCCAATATCTTATACCTGGTCATTGCCAACATGGAAAATCGATGCTCCACACCTATGGCCACCCCCTCGTTGGTCAGGTCTGACCATAAGCTAATCACCCTTGACATCCACATTCCTCCTCCACCCCCAGTAAGGAAACCTCTGTAAAAAAACTTCTCCAAAGCCAACTTCATGCTACTCGAGTCAGAAGTGACAAACATCATGACACCCATGCAGATGGGAACTGAAAGTTCGACTGCTGAATCCTACACTAAGGCACTGTATGAGCACATCGACTCGTGCATGAATCGTGCCATCCCAAATAGAACCAAGACACTCTCCTCCAAAAAAGGAAACCAATCTGGTAGTCCCCTGTCATAAACAAACATTACAACAAAATAAAGAAACTGTTGCAGAAAAGAGGAAAATCTCAGGATGCAAAAAACTCCCATACCTGCCTCAGTAAGAAGCTGAGATCCCTCATAAAATTCTCCAAAGCTAGTAACGAAAATAAAATTGCGAAAGATTCCAAAGACAACACCAAGGGATTCTATAGCTATGTCAAGAATCTAAATGGCAATGCTCAGATCTGCTCTGAGCTACAACAGAATGGCATTAAATGTACTGATCCCAAGGATATTGCCAATATCCTGGCAGATCAATTCAGTGCCAACTTCACACCCCCAAAGGGCCCATCTCAATACCGGAAGATTGCCAAATTCCGGTAATAACGACCACACAGGGAAAAGCTGCACTCTCCAAAGCTAGGAATACAGCATCAATGGGACCAGATGACATCCCGGGCTGTGTACTACATGAACTACAAAATGAACTGGCACCTCACTTAAGTGTCATGTTTAATCATAGCCTCACCTCAGGCTTTGTGCCCACTGAGTGGCGCACAGCTACAGTTATCCCACTACACAAGGGGTGATCCACTTTGGATCCTGGGAACTACCGCCCCATCAGTCTGACAGCCTGATCTGCAAGGCCATGGAAAGTATTATCATGGAACTTATAAACAAAGACATTGGCAACCTTCAAACACTGGACCCCACCCAGTTTGGGTTTGTGAAGGGCCGATCTTGTCTCCTGAACCTGATTGACTTCTTTGAATCAGTTTCCAGAGCTGTGGACGAGGGTAAGGCAGTCCACACAACCTATCTGGACTTCGCCAAGGCCTTCAACACCATCTCCTACTCTGGAATCATAGATAAACTTACTAAGCTGGGCAATAATCCCTATGTGACTCAATGGGTTGCCAACTGGCTTACTGACAGAACCCACACTGTAAAAGTAGCTGACTCCAAATCCAGCTCCAGGCAAGTGACAAGTGGAGTACCTCAGGGTTCAGTCCTGAGACCGCTCTTGTTTGGCATCTACTTCTTTGAAGTACAGGCCAACACTAAGGGACTCTGGCTAACAAAGTCTGCAGATGACTGCAAACTGGGAGCCATTATTAAATCCCCAAATGATGTGGATATTCTACAGAAGGGCTTTACAGAAACAGATGCTTGGTGCGAGAGCCATGGGCTCAAGCTCAGTGCCAAGAAATGTATAGTTTTCCCCTTTGGGAAAAAACATGTACCCATGAATTACCACATAGGTGTCAGTACACTAAACATCGAAAGTGTGATAAGAGACTTAGGGACACAGGTAGACAGTGTTCTCACCTTCGATAACTACATTGCCACAATGGTCAGGAAATCCTATGTGGCACACCTCATCGCTAAGGCCTTTTCATCCAGAAAAAAGGAGGTTATTGTCCCACTGTACTCATTGATCATTAGACCCATTATAGAATACAACGCATCATTTGGTGTATACCTCTCAAGGCACCTGCAACAACTGGAAAGGCCGCAGAAATACCTTACTACAAGAATCACAGGCCTAAAGCAAATGCCAGTTTGGTCTAAAAAACTCCAGCTATACTATGTCACATATCGTCTACTCAGAGGCAATCTCTGCTTAACATACCAGGCCATGTCGAACCCAGACATGCTACACTTAAATAAATCCCAGTCCCTCAGAGCCACATGCTCAAGGGATCTAAACTTTGTCATCACAATGAACAAAACATGCTAGAGGGATATGTTCCTGACCCAGAGACTCCCCAGACTCTGGAATAGACTGCCCATTCATGTCAAGCAGAGCACCTCTTTGGCCCTCTTCAAAAGGAACCTTGACGTTTGGATGGGAAATAGGAAATTCACCCCAGGCATCACGTCAGTCGCCATGCTAGACAGGGGTCCAGGGAAGTAAATATTGTGGAAAGAAATAGCCGGGGAATTGTTATGGCTAGGCTTGTATAGGCCCTTGGGCCAATAGCCTAGTACCAACACGTCTATATCAGCATTTCGGAAATTGAATAGTTCGAATCACTAAATATCGAAATGACATGATCGAACTGTCCAATTTTCGAATGCTGAGGAAAAAAAAAAACTAAAGAGTGTGAGGTGTGCCCCCCCACACCCCCCGCTACTTAAATATACCAGCTCTGAGACCGCACTACATTGAGGTAAAGGGAAATCTCCCCTTACGGAGATTTCCGTTTACCAGTTCGTTGTTCTGCCCTTTCGGCATTCTTGATGCGACAATATCAAATCCAGTATTGTCAGCGTTCGAGATGCTGATAGGGACCCAGTACTAACCTATGAATCTATAAAAGGTTCAAAGTGGGGCATTTGTTAAAGAAAAATTAAATTTTTATGGTACACCATACCCACAACCTCTGCAAAGGAGTGCAGTTTAGTTTTTCATAAATGAAAGGTAGCCATTCAAGAATTTCTCATTATATTGTTTGCATACCTCTCAACCGTACCAAATTCCTTGTTATTTTGTCGGTTTGAGAGCAAAATAATGGAGTGCCATGGATTGCTGAATGGCCCCTTCAAGTTCCGATTTTTTTTTTAATTTACAATTTTTCATAACCGCTGACCACGCATCACCAGTGTATCCTGCAACATCATCAATGTGCAGGGACATGCCCGATGACATCAGTGTTGTGAGGCAGTGCCTAACTGCCTGTTTGAGAATGGGAGAGTTTAAAGAAAAAGTTGTTTATGGATGTAGCCTGCTGCCTACATGTCAGTGGCATGCTTTCTTTTTCTAATTGTGTTCTACAGTTATTTGTTAGGATTTATTCTCAATTTGACACATAGTAATATTATAACAAGGATAAATGGAACGTTTTAACGTGTGCATCTGCTATCGACGCATGATTTAAGTACAAACTTTTCTGTGTGCACTTAAGTATAACCTTTATCACCCTTAAGTTTTCTTTTCTAAATCACAGGTAACTTGTATCAACAAGTACCTGTTCTGTCTTGTACATTTGAAGACTGTTAACTTTTTATCAGCGGACAGATCAAGGTGAGTAATGTATAACTTGCATTTAAATAATGAAATCTGTTTTTTTTTTTTTGTCAGATTTGTATCAAGCAAAAAAGGCTTCTTTCCAGTCAATTTTTAATGTCTGAGGACAAGTGTGCCAGAACCATAAGGTGAGGGGGTGGGGTGGTGGGGGTGCTGGTGACTGGGGGGGGGGGGCACCCTACCAGTACTTTAAATCAAATCATGAACTGTGCCCCCAGCTCCTGGCTCAAAAACTGCAGGAGAAAAGAGAAAAGGGGCATCAGAAACAGAGAAAGAGTGTGTGGGTGAGTGTGTGTGTGTGTGTGTGTGTGTGTGTGTGTGTGTGTGTGTGTGTGTGTGTGTGTGTGTGTGTGTGTGTATGTGTGTGTGTATGTCTGGCTGTCAGCAAGTGTCTGTGAGTGAATGTTTGGCAATATTTGCAATTGCATGTATGTGACTGTACGCAAATGCATGTGTATATGCGGGTATGCGTGAGTGCTTATGTATGTGCGAGTGTGTGTGAGTGGGTGTATGCGAGTCTCCTGTAACATTATTTGACTTATTTGTAAGTAATAAGAATTTGCTACTAGAGTGGAGGTCCCTTGCTAGACAGCAGGGCTTTTTTCTGGATGATGAATGAGTTTATGTGCTGTAGTTAGTTGAGTATGTTAGGTAGTTGTGCAGTTCAAGTCAGATTAATTGCTCTCCACACTTCCATCTATTACTCTATTCAAAAATAAACTTAAGCTCTTCCTCAAAACACATTGGATGTGCCCCTGTACTAAACCTGACTGACCAAAATGCTCTTGTTACTTGATTCAACCTTACCTTCTCATCTCTGCAATAATTTCATCTTAATAACTACTATTCTACCTCTCCATCACACTCTTACTTATTACTGCATTCTCAAAAAAGTGACGTGTTGTACTACTAGATGTATTACTCAACTACTCCATTTTACTTTCTTTTTATCTTCCTTTTATCTACATTTATACTGTACTTTTTAGCTATTATTCTTTCTGAACATTTAATTGTAACTTCATTAGTAATTGTACTAAGTCTAGTCAAATATTTTGCATTTTTTTATACTTTATAAATGTGTGACCACCTAAAATATTTTATTTATTTTTTTCTTTACGGTGAATGTATTTGCATTTTAAATATGTACTGCTGTAGATGTGAACTTTATTTTAACTGTTTGGAGCTTATCTCCCCGGGCCTCTACTGAAAATGGACATATATCCAGCTAGACTAGCCCGGTCAACAAATGTAAAATAAAGTAAATAAAATAAAATTTAAGCTATGACTATGGTGGGTCCTGTGAGAGAGATTAATGGCAAATTTAGCTATTCTACTGTAGCAGGAGGCATTTCTGTGCAAATTCATCCTATTAGGAAACCATCTCCTTTTTTATTGTGAAGCAGCAACTTTAAATGATTATAATATGCAAGTGCATGCAAGGTGTGGTGGTTTTGACCACAAATAAATAATATTTTGGAGTGTTTAGTGTTGCTCAGGCGACACACTTATTTGAATAATCATCAATAAATATTTTGTTATATCTCAAAGGTCATTACTCATAATTCTTAGCTAGTAGAAGGTATTCACATTTTTTTTTTCTTTTATATAAATTTAACTTTGTCTATGTCTTAAGTGATAATTCAATAAACGTATTTGATACCACAGCAGGCTGTGGCCAAGCTGGTTCCTCAGACCACTATTATACTTCTCAATTTCTTAACACATGAAATCTGGATAAAGCCTTAAATAATGGGGGAGCGGGGTCAAGGACCCAAAAATGGGGGTAGAGTTTATATATTGTTCTTATAAACTTAAAAATGTTGTTAGAATAACAAGTTTTGTGTTGGCTTGTTTTTTCTGAAGGATATGTATTGATGATAGGAGGTTACTAGTCTAATGGCCCTGGGACCCTTACAAGCCTAGCCAAGAGTTTATCCCCAAAAAAGAAACCTCCATCAGCACCTGTCATCCTTGTCAATGAGGGACACAGGTCGAACCCCTGGGATAGACTTGTAATTTCCAATCCACTCATCAAGGTTGTACTTGAAAAGGATCAGCGAGGTACTCTGACATGTGTGGGAAGTCTATTCCAGAGACGGGCAGCCACTGGGAGGCAAACCTGTCTCTCCAGCAGGTTTTGTTGGTGTTGCATATTACATTTAGGCCTTTTGAGTGGGTAATGCATGAGGAGTTAGACTTACGGATATGAAGCATTTCTAATAGGGCAGGGTCCGATATTGCCTTTTAGGCAAGACGCAGATCATCTCTGAGCAATCTGTACGATACCGAATAGAGTGATAGAGATATGGGTCTGTCCACATAGGACAGGTTTTGGAGGCCATGGAATTATCTTTGTGAGGTATTTCTGTGGCCTTTCCAATTGGTGCAGGTGTCTGGAGATACATACCAAACTGGGTGTTATAATCAATTACTGGCCTAATGAGGGAGGAGTGCAGAGAGATAATAACATCCTTTTTTCTGGATGTAATCCCGTTACTTTAGAGATGAACCAAGTAAAAGGCTTTTCTGACCACTGCCGCAACATGATGGTTGAATGTGAGATTGTTGTCAATCTGAATACCCAGGTCTGTTACCACAGGTTGCGTGCTTAGGAGGTTGCCATTGATGTGGTAATCAATAGCGGCCATGTTTTTGCTGAATGGTATGATAATAAATTTTTTTTGTGTGTTTAACTTAAGGCCATGACTTTGGCACCAGTCATTTGCTGCTGTGAGACCCTCCTGCAGTATGTTAACATCATATGAGGAGTCAATGACCGCTCACAACTTACAGTCATCCGCAAAGTTGGTCAGCCACAGGCCTTTTGTCTTTGCCTGGATTTCTGAGAAGTAGATGCCAAAAAGTAGGGGTCCCAGGACAGATCCCTGGGGAACACCACTAGTGACAGGTCTGCTATCAGAGGTAGTGGCACCTGTTTTGACTTTGTGGGTCCTATCGGTAAGCTTGTTGGCCACCCACCTGATGAGACAGGGATTAAAACCAAGTTGTGTTACCTTTTCAATGATGCCCGAGTCAGGGATTGTGTCAAAGGCCTTGGCTAAGTCAAGATAAGCTGTATGCACTGACTTTCCCTCATCCAGGACCTTGGTGGCAGTCTCAAAGAAGTCATCCAGGTTCAACAGGCAAGATCTGCCCTTGAGGAATCCGAACTGGGTTTGGTCAAGTGCTTGGAGATTGCCTATTTCCTTTTTTATGAGATCCATAATGATACACCCCATGGCTTTACAGATCAGACTAGTCAAGTTAATGGAACGATAGTTTCCAAGGTCAGTAGTGGCATCACCTTTGTGCAAGTGGATGACAATGGCAGTTCTCCACTCTGCTGGAATGAAACCTGTACTCAGGCTGTGGTTGAATAGGGTGCTTAATGGCAAAGCTAGTTCTTGCTGGAGATAGTGCAGAATACAGCCTGGGATACTATCAGGTCCCATGGAAGCTGTATTCTTTGCCTTGGATAAGGCCTTTAACACTTAATCTACTGCGATGTGAGGTGCGGGACAAGTATTGAGGATGTTTAATGGGCCCTTGGGGGGGATAGGGGGTGAAGTTGCCACAGAACCTGTCTGCTAGCAGGTTTGCTAAGTCAACAGGATCAGTGTACGTTGTACCGTTATGTACTAATTTAGAGCAAACCTGGGCTTTGCCTTGGAGGTTCCTGACATAACTGAAGAAGGCTTTGTGGTTTCCCTTTGTTTCACTTCGGCTTTGGAGGTTTTCACTAGTGATCTAATTTGCTTGTTGAGGCTGAGGAGAGAGGTTTTCCAATTAGGAATTTGCTCCTTTTTACCCTTGGACAACAGTTTATTCCTTTTGTTGTAAAGCCTGTTGATAGAGGATGTCCACCAGACAGGTTTGTGTTTCCTTGAAGAGCAGTTTTTAGTTCTGTTGGGTATTCCTGAGTACACACTGTTGTACATGTGCTTGTGTACTGCAATGGCATACTGTTCAGCATAGTTGTCTGCATCTTCTGAGGGCGGTGGTGGTGTGAAGCTACTGATACCCACCCTTAGGAGGTTGCAGTCGGCTTGTAAGATGTTTTTTAGCCTGGTTACGGCTGGGGGGAGGGGTTTGGGTGGGATAGAAACTTTGAATGAGACAGACCCATGATCTGATCTCACCAGGGAAGAACGTACTATGGGAGTGATGCAGCAGTAAACCATGTTGATGAAAACCAAGTCCAGAATGTTATCTCTCCTTGTGGGGATGAGACAAGCTGGTCTATTGTGTTAGAATTGATGAAGTCAAGGAATTGTTGGGTGAGTGCATTAGTGCAGGAATAGTTCAGCCAGTCTATGGTGGGGTAGTTGAAGTCACCAAGGATCAGGGCATTAGGGGACACCTTGATAGAGTCAAGTAGGTCCAGGTAGGAGGAGTGGGTGTCCTGAGTCATGGAAGGGGGTGTATAGCTGGCTATAACTTGGATGGGTGTCTTGCCACCTGTCAGTTGCACCTGGAGTAATTCCAGTGCATCATGCTGGCAAACCAGTCTAAAAGTGTGCTTGTCCTTAATGAAGATAGAGACTTCCCCACCCTTAGTATGCCCAACCTCATTTTGCTGTCAGAATGTGTGGAATGAGGTATAGCATGGTAAGGCAGGAGTGCTCTTCGCACCCCTGAACCAAGTTTCCATGACCGCACAGACATCGGCAACTTCCAGTGTTAGGAGAGCCTCCAGTGAGTGCATTTTCAGGTTAAGGTTCCTAGCTTTAAGTAGCATGACCTTCAGTTTGCTTTTTGACAGATCTTTTATGTTGGAAGATTTATCTTTGGGACATGGCCTAAAAAAGGTACAATGGGAAAACAAGAGTCTTGGCCAGGATCAGAATCCCAGGGGTGAGAGGTGGAGGCCATCTCTGGCAAAGCATCGAGGCCTGTCAACTATGTCATCCCAAGCAGACAGATACTGGATCCCCTTGGAAAGACACCAGAAACTAAGCCAGTTGTTGAAGTCAATTATTTTTTGTTGGTATTGTGCTGTCATTCTTGGTGAAGGTAGGTTGGTGCTTAGGGCTAGATTCAAACCTGTCTGGGATACATACTGCGAGAGCTCAATCATTTCTTTCGTCTTATAGTCCAGTAAGGTACATCTCAAGTCATTCACACCAACATGTACAATGACAGAGACATACTTGTACCTGTTATGGAGATACTTTAGTGCTTGTGTGATGTGGCAGATTCTGGCACTTGATAGACAACTGACTGTGACTTTTTCTTTGTTGAGCCTGGTGAGGGGGACATTGGTGTGTCTCACAACTGAGTCGCCAATGATTAGTATGTTTGGTTTATTGTTATGCCTTATGGGCTGCATTGGTTTATTGTTATGCCTTATGGGGCTGTATTTGTGAGATACTGGTGTGTTGTCTGCTACTGTGTGTATTGTGTTTGGTGTTGTGAGTGGAATGTTTATGAGTGTGTTTTGGAGGTCTCTGTTGTTTAGGTAAGTTTATATTGAGGACCTCTGTATTGGTGTGTGTTTGTTGTGCTTGGCTGTGTGATGTGGATGGTGTGGTGTTTGTGCTGGCACTCTCCTCTTTGTCAGGAGTACTAACTGTGGCATGAGAGAGCATGGATTCCAGATTTCTGATGTAGATGCATTTCTCGCAAGTAGAATTATTATGTGCTAGGAGAAGAGGCCTGTCAATGAATATGAGGGAGTTGGTGCACTGTCTCAGTATGCCCATGTCGACCAGGCTGACAGGAGAAACTGGTGGGAATTGTTGGGCATTGTCAGACATAGTGTTCTGAATACTGAGGGTTTTGATAAGGGTTTGTCCACAAGAGTGTAGACCACAACAACCTTCTTAATTATTTTAATCACTGGCCTGTAGCACAAGTGCTAAAACCAAAACTAAGATGCTTCGTATAGCAGATACAATTAATCAGGCTGCTAACATTACCAGTAATAAATGCAGCAGAATAAAAGCACTTGAACATTCAAGAGTACACAGCAAAGCTAAATAAGGTAATTATGGAGGTAGAGCACCGTTACAGTAAGAGCAGCTGAATAAAGTGGGAACATTTTTTTTTTTTAGGTGGAGAATGGGGAAACAGAAGATAATACAAGATTAAGAAACAAAGGGGTTTGGTCTTCCCAAATGCTCTCTGTGTACACAGTAGACAGAGCTGATAAGATGGGACTGGTAGGAGTGTGCAAAATCAAAGAAGCAAAGGGGCAGCCCTTCCCAAATGACCTCACTTTACTCAGTTGAGTGAAAAAATGAGATGGGGCAAGGAGGAGTATCCAAAGCCAAACTTACAGCAGTGGCGGGCAATTCCAAAGCCACCAAGTGGAGAAAGAGAGAGACCAATATTCAATCAATATTCAATGAAACAAGTAAATTATTTATTTATTTATTTTACATTTGTTGACTGGATATGTCTGACTGAGCTGAAGAGCCCTGTTTCAGAGCAGGCCCATGGAGAAAAGCTCCAAATATTATACAATTATCATATGACAAAAGTAATTAAAACAGCAGAAAATACATAATTCCTACAATACAAAAAGTAGATATTAGTAATATGTCCTATGAAGTTGCATAGTGCAATACAGATCATATTGAAAGTTGCAGTTAGGCAGGACAGCTACAGTACTATTGAACATTACTCAAAGCCATTAGCAGATTAGGTTAAAAAGACAGTTGAGGGACTAGATTAAGGGAATGATAGAGTGAGCTTGTGAGAGGAAAAATAGAGAGCAGGAGGTTGATTGTTATTTAGATGGGGGGAATGTTCAGGGAGGGTGAGTACAGTGGCAAGTCCAGTGGCATTTAAAGTATCTTTGGTGGCTGTCAAATTGTTTAGGATGTGTGAGGGTCCTGGTTTCTAGTGGGAGTTTATTCCAAGCAGTAGAAGGATGATTGCTATATACATTGCACCCAGATTTGGTCTTGGATTTATAGATATGTAGTAGGTCTTGGGTAGAACTCCAGATAGGTCTGGTTGGAGAATAGTGGGAGATGATGCAGGTTAGAGCTGGACAGTAGGAAGGCCGGAGTTTGATACAGTGAATGATTTGGAGCTGAGAGAGGAGAAGTAGGTGGGGTAGTTTGAGCCAGTTTAGGTGTTTTAGAGAGAGACAGTGATGGGATTTGTAAGTTTGTTGAGCAGCAAATCTAGCTCCCTTGTTGTAAGTAAACTCTATAGTTTGTTCAGTAATGAGGAGTTGAGATTTGTGATAATTTGGGAGCTATACATTAGACTGGATAGAAGGTAAGCATAAGCGAGAGTAATCTTGGCTTCAGCAGTGAGAAACTTCTTGTTTCTGTACAGGAGCCCTAATTTATGGTACAATTAATTACATGTAGGTCAAATTTAAGTTGATCGTCAATGGTGACGCTGAGGAGTTTTGTGCTGGATTCATCTTCAATGGGAGTGTTATTAAGAGACTTTATGGATATGGTGGATTTAATATGGTTAACATTTTGGGGAGAAAGAGTAACAGATTAGTTTGTTTAGGGTTGAGGATGAGCTGGTTATTGGAAAGCCAGGTTTCAGCTAAGTTAAAGGATGTCTTAGTAGCTGATAAGAGTTCAGAGGGAGAGTTGGCAATGGTGATGACTATAGAGTCATCTGCATATTGAACTAGGGAAGACTGAGGGCAAGAAGTATAGAGTAAATTAGTAAAGATATTAAAAAGTAGTGTTCCAAGACTAGATGCTTGGGGAGCACCCATTTTTACTGGGAGAGGAGGGAATAGTGCAGAGTGCCATCTCACTGATTGCAGCCTATCAGTGAGGTAGCTGGAGAAACATGCAACAGTATCAGAGGAGAAGTTAAGGTTAGGCAGTTTTTCCAGCAGAAGAGAGTGAGAGACAGTGTCAAATGCCTTTGAGAGGTCTAAGAATAGGCAAGAGATAAGTTTGTGGTCTTCTCTGGCTAGAGAAATTGTGTTAAGGAAGGATATTAGGCCTCTGGTAGTGCTATGTTTAGGTCGGAAGCCATGTTGAGTGGGTGTGAACAGATTTTCCTGTGTTAGATATTGCATGACTTGTTTGTGTGTACATTTTTCCAGGACTTTAGTGAGAGGGGAGAGGATAGCGATAGGTCTGAAATTGGTGATATGTGAGGAGTTACCCCCTTTGTGGATAGGTATATTGTAGAATTGTTTCCAGACAGAAGGGACTTTAGACTCAGAGTTGGAGCGATTGATTAGGATTGATACAGGGAGAGCAAGAGAGTCAGCTGCTAGTTGAAGGAAATATGAGGGGATGTTGTCAGCTGATATTAAGCATGGTTTTAACTTGGAGAGTAGATTTTTGATATAGCTGGTTGTTACAGGTTTGAGGGGGGAAAGTATGTGCAGAGTTATTAGTTGGAGCAGGTTCAGAGGAGTTTAGAGGGTTAGTATTAGAGGACTTAGAATTAGGGTTAAATAGCTTAGATATGGATTCAATAAAATAGGTATTAAAGGTGGTGGCAGTTTCTTCTGGTGTCCTGTCTGGGCATGGATTGGGTGAATAAGTATTACTGGGGTGTAGTGTTTTGTTTATAGCATTCCAGAATTCTTTGGGATTTGATTTTAATGCTGTTGGAGGGTTGTAATAGAAGTCTTTTTTGTCTTTATTAATGAGTTTTTGTCTGATTTCTGAGTACTTTATATCTTTGCAGGTCTGCAGGGACCTTAGTTTGTACCCATTTCTTCCAAGACCTGTCTCTAGTTTTCATTAGGGTGTGAGTGTTTTTAGATAGACATGGAGATATGTTAGATTTTATACATACTTTATGGAGAGGAGTGAGTGAGTTTAGGATGCAAAGCAAGGTAGAGTTGAAAGCTTGGGCTGCTTCATCAAGTGTGAGTTGGGTGAGGAATTTCCAGTTTACTCTAGAGAGGAGGGTTTTAAAGGTTTCTCGCTGGATGTTAGATAGTTTGCGACAGCTAATATATCTGTGTGGTTTAGAGAAGTGGAACGGAGGATAGCACGGAAAACAGTAAGTTCATTCCAGTTGCATGAGACGTTTTCAAACAGATTTAGAGTTTAACAAACAAGCAAGATCTAATGGGAAAGTTATTTTAATAGGGGACTTAGGACACGGGGCAAGAGATAACAATATAGTTCAGCCAAGAGACTTTAATAAAACAGTAAAATAAGAGTCAGGAGTGGGTTGAATGCGAGGAGAAACAGGCCGGCTGAAAGAGTTTGAAACCTGTTCTTAAGAGAAGGTCTCTTTTTCCAAGAAACAAGCTCTCAATTGTTTATTTTAATTATCTTATTGTTGCTGCTGTTCTATTGGTTCAAATTTGTTCACGTGGTGTATATATGAAAATATGTTTTAGTATGATTTTAAGCACTGAAGAAAAATTTTATCGCGAAAGCTTTGCTATTAAATATATTTTATACTGTACACTTTTTTCCATTATGTATTTCGTTATATTTTCAAATCTCTTTTATATTATTTTCATAAATATCTTATAGTGTGTATTATTTAAAACTATTGTTCTTGAATGTTTTATATCTTCTTTCTCCCCTTTTCCATAAGAATTTTAATACTCCACTACACAGTTCCTTATATTTTAACCCTTCACTTAAATGTTTATTATATACACATTAAATAGTTTTTCTGACATCTTTATAGCTTTTAATACATTCAAAGCCAATACTATATGGGCCTTATACTAATTCTTCATTTAACTGTGTATATTGTATGAATTAGAAAAAGTATTTAATCTTTTTTTCAAAGTTCTCAGTTATTTTGCTCAGAATTTTTTTTCTTCCCATTTCTTTGTCAGATTTCTCCCTTTTTTTGCTAAACATCTCTTCTACATAATTTACAACAATTTCCGTAATTTGTTGCTGACTTTTTATATTACCTTCTTTATTTTGTTCATCTTTTACTATCTTATTTAAATAAGGTGAAACAACTTCTTTTCTTCCTTGTAAAAAATAATTTTGTTTTTGCAGTAATTCTCTAATTGTCTCATAATTTTTTTGTTATAAATCTTTTTCCTTTTCATTATAACTTATAGTATTGTTTTCTAAGTTATTCATTGCATCTTTTTATATTTTTTTCATATTCCTGGTTTTATTTTTCCAGGATAGATAACCATCTTTATATTTTCTTTTAAAAGCAATCCACCATTCTGACCAATTCACATAAAAATCTTTCACAGTAATATGATCCTTCCTTAATGCTTAACATATTTCTTTCCTTTTTCATTCCATTTGTTTTTATTTATTCTTTTTATACCTTTTTCCTATCTTTATATATTATCTATTATTATATGTTTCCAACCATATTGCCAGATGATCTGAAAAAACTGTTAAAGCAGGTGGTTCTTCCATTATATATTTTCCCTCTGATATCAAAAAGTATAGGTTCATAGGTGTGTGCTAGGTTAATGGCCCTGGATCCTTTACAAGCCTAGCCCATAGGATTACCATGGCATCGTGCCACCTGACCTTAGTTTCTAGTGCCTCTGTCGAGTAGAGCCACTGGAGTGATCCCCGGGGTGAATTTTCTATTTCCCATCCACTCATCAAGATTTCTCTTGAAAAGGGCCAGTGAGGTGCTCTGTTTGACATGTATGGGAAGTCTATTCCATAGCATGGGCAGTCTCTGGGTTATGAACCTGTCCCTCCAGCACGTTTTGTTGATTGTGGTAATGAGGTTGAGGTCTCTGGAGCGTGTGGTGTGGAGGGACTGGGATTTCTTTAGATGTAGCATTTCTAACAGAGCTGGGTCAGACGTGGCTTTGTAAGTCAAGCAGAAATTGCCTCTAAGTAGGCGATATGAGACAAAGAATAGTTGGAGTTTTTTGAGTCTGTCCATAAAGGACAAGTGTTTAAGGCCTAGGATCCTCTTTGTGAGGTACTTTTGTGGCCTCTCCAGTTGTTGTAGGTGTCTAGTGAGGTACATGCCAAATGGGGCATTGTACTCAATGATTGGCCTAATGAGGGAAGAGTAGAGGGAGACAATGACCTCTTTCTTCCTGGATGCAAAACCCTTCGTAATGAGATGTTTCACATAGGACTTTCTGACCACAGTGGCAGTGTGGTGGTCAAAAGAGAGGTTGCTGTCAACCCGTGTTCCCAGATCTGTTATACTGCCTTCTGTGTTCAGTGGACTACCATCGATGTGGTAGTTCATGGGAACTGGGTTTTTTCCAAAGGGGATGATGACACATTTTTGGTTTTGAGCTTAAGGCCATGGTTCTGACACCAGTCGTTGGTCTCAGTGAGGCCTTTTTTGTTGGATGTCAACATCACTTTGGGAGTTAACAATGGCTCCCAACTTGCAATCGTCTGCGAACTTTGTCAGCCAGAGTCCCTTCGTGTTAGCCTGGACTTCTGAGAAGTAAATACCAAACAGGAGAGGACCCAGGACCGGTCCCTGTGGGATTTCACTCGTGACTGGTCAGCAATCTGACTTGGAGTCGGCTACTTTTACACTGTGGGCTCTATCTGTGAGCCAGTTTGCAACCCACCTTGTGATATAGGGGTTGATGCCTAGCTTAGTGAGTTTTTCTATGATTCCTGAGTGTGGAATGGTGTCAAAGGCCTTGGCCAGATCAAGGTAGGCTGTATGAACCACCTTGCCTTCATCCACAGCTCTGGTGACTGACTCAAAGAAGTCGACCAAGTTGAGCAGGCATGATCTACCCTTCACAAAATCAAACTGTGTGGGCTCCAGAGTTTGGAGATTCCCCATATCCTTGTTTATTAGGTCCATGATGATGCGTTCCATAGATTTGCATATCAGTCTTGTCAGGCTAATGGGGTGATAGTTCCCAGGGTCTGTAGTCGCTTCTCCTTTATGGAGAAGGATGACTATAGCAGTGTGCCATTTGGTAGGGATGAAGCCTGAGGTGAGGCTGTGATTGAACAGGGCACACAGGTGAGGTGCCAGTTCACTCTGTAGTTCATGTAGAACACAGCCAGGGATATTGTCACTTCCCATGGAAGCTGTATTCTTGGCCTTGGACAGTGTTGTTCTAACCTGTGCAGCAGTAATACTGGGTGCCTGGCAATCCACTGGTATTGTGATTGGTCCGGGGGGGGTGGGGTAATGTTGGCACTGACTCTGTTGGCCGGTATATTGGCAATATCTGTTGGCTTGGTATAGGAGGTACCATTGTGCAGTAGCTCAGAGCAAATCTAGGTATTGCTGTGGAGGTTCGTTACATAACTGTAGAAGGCCATGTGGTTGTCTTTACTATCTGCTGCAATTCTGTTTTCATAGCTAGCTTTAATCAGTTTCCTCCTTCTGTTGTAGAGTTTGTTTATGGCAGGGGACCACCAGATTGGCTTCCTTTTTTTTGGAGGAGAGTGTCTTGTTTCTATTGGGTATGGCGAGATCCATGCATTTGTGTACGTGTTCGTACAGTGCATTGGTGTATGATTCGGCAGTCATGCAACTATTCTGCATTTGCATGGGTGCCGTGAAGATAGCCACACCTATTCTTAGAATCCACATATACTTATTTCAGTTTTTATAGTATCCCTTCTGTAAGTCTATTTTTTTATTCCACACAGTTAATTTTCCACATTTTATTACCTCTATCTTTATAACATCCATTCTTCTTTTTTTATTTCCTCTTAAGTCACAGTTGAAATCTTCTGTAATTATTATATCCATATTTATAAATACATAATCCAGTATTTTCTGAAGTAAATTATCCCTTTCTTTGCTAGTTACATATGTATGCATAGCAATGATTCTCTATACTTTTTCTTGTATCTATAATTAATAATATTTTTTTCCCCATTTTAGCCAGTATGATATCAAGGATTTTTACTATTATTCTGTATAGAATTGCTCTTCCTGGACACTGTTTATTCTCTGTGTTCTATATTATTTTCCTGTTCCATATTTTTTGTCTGTCTAGTCTTTCTTCTTTGTTGTGTCAAAATCCTTGTGTCTTCCAAAATATCATAGGTTCATAGGTTGGTACTAGGCTATCGGCCCTAGGGGCCTATACAAGCCTAGCCATAACAATTCCTGGGTATTTCTTCCCACAGTATTTACTTCCCTGGGCCCCTGTCTAGCGGGGCGACTGATGTGATCCCCAGGGTGAATTTCCTATATCCCATCCAATTGTCAAGGTTCCTTTTGAAGAGGTCCAAAGAGGTGCTCTGCTTGACATGTATTGGGCAGTCTATTCCAGAGTCTGGGTAGTCTCTGGGTCAGGAACCTATCCCTCCAGCATGTTTTGTTCATTGTGATGACAAGGTTTAGATCCCTGGAGTGTGTGGCTCTGAGGGATTGGGATTTCTTTAAGTGTAGCATGTCCAACAGCTCTGGGTTTGACATGGCCTTGTATGTTAAGCAGAGATCACCTCTGAGTAGGCGATATGCGACAGAGTATAGCTTGAGTGTTTTTAGAAGGTCAGCATAGGGCATCTACTTTATGCCTGTGATTCTTTTAGTGAGGTATTTCAGCGGCCTTTCCAGTTGTTGCAAATGTCTTGAGAGGTATATACCAAACAGGGCTTTGTATTCTATAATGAGTCGAATGAGGGATGAGTACAGTGGGACAATGACCTCCTTTTTCTGGATGAAAAGCCCTTATTGATGTGTGCCACATAGAAGGATTTCCTGACTGTTGTGACAGTGTGGTTATCAAAGGTGAGACCACTGTCCACCTGTGTCCCTAAGTCTCTTATCACACTTTTGGTGTTTAGTGTACTGCCACCTATGTGGTAATTCACGGGTATATGTTTTTTTCCCAAAGGGGATAACTGTACGTTTCTTGTCATTGAGCTTGAGCCCATGGCTCTGGCACTAAGCATCTGTTTCTGTAAAGCCCTTTTGTAGAATATGCAAATCGTTTGGGGATTCAATAATGGCTCCCAGTTTGCAGTCATCTGTGAACTTTGTTAGCCAGAGTCCCTTAGTGTTGGCCTTTACTTCAGAGAAGTAGATGCCAAACAAGAGCGGTCCCAGGAATGAACCCTGAGGTACCCCACTTGTCTGGAGCTGGATTTGGAGTCGTCTACTTTTACAGTGCGGGTTCTCTCAGTAAGCCAGTTGGCAACCCATCGAGTGATGTAGGGATTAATGCCCAGCTTAGTAAGTTTATATATGATTCCAGAGTGGGGGATGGTGTCGAAGTTCTTGGGGAGGTCCATATAGACTGTGTGGACCACCTTACCCTTGTCTACAGCGCTGGAGAGCATCATGTTTATTGCACCATTCTAAAATTTATATCCTTCTATTAATGTGTTTCATAATATTAACATTCACAAAAAGAATTCTTAAATTATTCCTTTCTCTAATTCTTAGTTTAGGAAATATCATCCTATACTAATTTCTTGTAAGAACAGTTTCATCCATTTCCTTTCTTTTCCTTTATAGTAGTAGCTTTAAATTTTCCTTTCCTGTCTTTAACTCTTCTACCAAGAGAATTGAATTGCTTCTTCCTCTTACCGCTTTCCAGCTTATAACTTCTTTGTCATTGACTTTTGATTCTGTCTGTAATTCTTCACTTTTACTGTCTTTTTCAATATCTCCCTTTTTTCTAATGTTTCATATAGTTCTATCTCATCTTTAATCTTTTATTTCTCTTTCTTTTAGTCTGATTTGTAATACTTTAGATTCCACCAATAAATGCTAATTTTTTTATATTTGTAACAATCCAGTTCACGTTTTTTTGTTTGTTTCATGCCCTGTTTTACCACATATGTAATATTTCTTCTTATCACAGTTATTAATTAAATGTCCTTCTTTTCTACAACAATAGTATGTTTTTAGTTGTCCCCTATATTTCACAACTCCCCTGTTACCATACACATTTATAATACCTGGAATAAGTACAATTTTTACCCATTTCTATTTTCAGAATAATATTACAATCCCATGCCCCAGTCCATAAACCCCTGTTGTCATAAACTTTTGAAATGTTTATTATTTCGTCACATATGTTTTTTAAATAATCTTTTAAAGTCTCTCTTTCCACTTCCATTCTAAGTTGTATATGTACTTTCTTTTTAGTCTCTTGAAAAGATGCTTTTATCATATGTTCATTCCAAGGATTGTCATTGTCTTTTTTTATACTCGCACAGAAATCTCTTCATAGTTTGTACAGTCTCAAAAAATGTCACAAAATGTTTCTTTGTTAATTAAGATAAATGCTGTTACCTCTTGTGCTGTTGTCCCCAAAGATAAAACTATATTGTCCCATACCTCTTCTTCTCCTTTCAGCTTTTCCCTTTAGGGGTCGCCACAGCAGAACAGCAGTCCGTAGAATGATTGGCAGTGGAGTTTTATGGTGTTGAGTTGCCAGCCCGACGCCTAACCTTCCATAGAAGGTGCACACATGCACACAGTCACACCTATGGCCAATTTAGAGTGTTCAGTCCATCTGCAGCATGTCTTTGGGATGTGGAGGAAACTGGAGCTTCTGGAGGAAACCCATGTAATCACAGGGAGGCATGCCGACTCTGCACAGAAGGCACCCCAACCGAGAATCAAACTGGAGAATCTCTTGCTGTGAGGTGACGCTAACCACTGCACCACCGCAGCTGCCTAATAATGTCCCATACCTCATATCCAGTTTGCTCTGTATTCTTACACAAATTTTCTTTTCTTGTCATCTTCTTTTTTCTTATCACTTGCTCCATCTCTTGTAGCTGCTACTGTCTCTCTATTTTCTTTTTTTCTGCTGTTTTTTTCTCGACTGTCGTCTTCATCTCTTTTGTTTGTTTTCTCCATGGATTCTCCCCATGAAACCTCACACTCTGGCTCGCCCTGCTTTATTAAATATTGTAATATGTTATCCTGCAGCCCTCCTGGTTGTACAAATGTATCATTCCTCCACGGCTGTCTCCTTACTTTGTTCAAACAACTTAACCTGGAAAATTTTATTTTATTTTATTTTATTTTACATTTGTTTACCGGGCTAGTCCAACTGGATATATGTCCATTTTCAGTGGAGGCCCGGGGAGAAAAGCTCCACTACAAACTACTAAACAATTTCAAGATATACATCAATATACAAAAATAGAGGGAAAAAAAACATATGCAATAACTTTGAAACAGGTTGAATTAAATTTTGAGTAAAATGTAAAAAACCTAGGATGGTAAAGAGAGAGAAAGGATAAAGAATATTTAATAATTAGTTAGAGTAAGTAGAAGAGAAGAAAAAGAATGGATGTTAAGGAGTCAGATAATGATGGAAAAAAAGAGAGCTAACCTGGGTTATGACAAGAGCATAGCCAGTGGATATTTAGGAAGGATTTTAGTTTAGTTTGAAATTGGGAGAGTGATGTTAGGGATGTGAGTTCCTGTGGTAACTTATTCCATATTTTGCCAACTGAGTTGGAAAATGTGGAGTCACCTGCTGTGTTTTTGGATCGGGTTGTTTGGACTAGGATTTTGTTGGTGGAGCGTAGATGCCTCTGATTGTTATAGGGTGTTATGAGGGAGGAGAGTATTGGGGTGTTTTCAGGGTGATGTAGGGCATTATGGGCAATAGTGAGTTGATAGTATTGTATGAGGTGTGGTAGTTCCAGCCACCCAAGCTTTTTGAGATTTAAACAATGATGAGTTCTATATGGAGAGGCAGTTGCAAATCTGGCAATATTATTATATGATGAAGTAAGTTTGCTAAGATTATGTTTAGAGAGATTTGTGTATATGGAGGAAGCATATAAAAGAGTTGAGATTAAGTGAGTTCTGGCTATGGTAGTTTTGGCTTCAGGAGTAAGAAAAGATTTGATTCTATAGAGAGAGCCTAGTTTTCTGTTGGTCGATTTTATTGTAAGATTAATATGATTGTCAAATTTTAATTGATTATCAATAGTGATACCCAAGAGTTTTGTTGTTTGGTCAGGAGAGATAATGGTTCCATTATCAGATATTAGTGTGAAATGGATAGAGGTAGACAAGTGGGTGGGTGAAAAAAGCAAGAGTTTGGTTTTCTTGGGGTTAAGGAGAAGGCAATGATTAGAGAACCATTGTTCTATAGTTGAGAAGGTTTTTTGTGTGAGAGAGTGAAGTTCTGACTGTGTTGAGGCTGTACAAATGATGGTAGTATCATCTGCATATTGAATACAAGTTGTTTGTGGAGTAGCTAGATGAAGTTCATTAATGAAAATGGAAAACAAGAGTGGACCTAAAATAGAGCCCTGAGGGACTCCTATAGTGGTGGGGAGAAGATCAGAGAGTTGGTTGTCCCATAGAACTGCTTGTTTGCGATTGTCTAGGTAAGATGTAAACCAGCATAAGGCAAGGTTATCTAGAGAGAAAGATTTTAAACGATGGAGAAGAAGCTGCACACTGCACACTGTGAGCTCCATCCAAGCTGGATTTCACCTCTGCTCCTTCCTGTTGCTGTTTCTTCTACTGCACCATTCTTCCAGCCACCTCCAGACTAGGAATGGAACATGCACACACACTCACGTTCAAAACAACAAAGTGAGTGTTGACTGTATGAGTAGTGGAGCTTCCTCGATGATTTGGCCAAATTTTCCCTAGAAGTATAAATAACATCTCAGGTCTTCCCTTAAAAGAAGCTACTAACCTATTGTGAATAACCATCAGTAAAGGATAAATAACTAAAGTAAATATTCCCTAATAGTGCTCAAATAATTTGAATTACCCATTCCTTCAATTCCTCTCTTTTTAGCAGATAGGTGGGGAAGCACTTGTTCTACATTTTTAATTCATTACTCTGCATTATTATCTTAGCTGTTATTGGAGCATGAATTGAAATAGTTGTTGGATGTGTATTAAAGCTTTCAAGTGAATGCACATGTTCCTATGAAGTATAATTTCTGTCTAGGCTAACCCAGTTGTTATACCTTGGGGAATAATATGTAAATTCTGTCTGAGTTCCTACTGTTAAATTCACATCTTCAATACCAAACATTTTGTTAAGTTTCTTTAGAAATCTACCTTCTTTTCTTATATTATCCCTGTCTCCCAGATGCATTGTCAGTGTTGCAAATCAAATTCCAGTCCCCACCTATAAAAAATATTTCCTGCTGAAAGTTGATTATTTCTGCCAAACTTTTCTTAAGCAACATAATTAGCAGTTTTAGGTGGAATGTAATATATACAGGTATAATCCTCCTCCCTTGGGACTAACCCCTTACTAACACAAATCCTTCATTGTTATCTTTTTTGTCCTTCCATCTCTATTGGAACTCATCTAGCCATTAGTGTATTTGTCTTTTCCTTTGTCTCTGATACTCTGCTGAACATTCCTCCTGAAGTCCTTTATTTATCAAATTTACATTCTCACTTCTTTCCTTATTTGTCTCTCTTACCAATGGTATCTGCAGTGTGCATTTCTCAATAAAATTCAATATCTTTCCTTTTTGTCTATACCTGTGAAGCCATTCATTTTCCAAAATAATATGGATAGTCTAGCCATTATGTTAAGAAGGTATCATTCCCACCTATTATATAGGATCGTTTTTTTAAATGTCTATTTCCAGCTTGTTTATTGCATGCACCCACTAAGGTTTGGCAGGTTGATCCTTTACACAATTGTTTCTTGTCTCCTCCCTTTGAACTTCTGTCACATTTTACAATACTTTTTGTTTTAATGAAAACCTTCAAACAGAAAAAAACAAACACACCCCATAATCCATTAACTTAAAACAAATGCATAAAACTATTTACATTTTCAGATAATGACGTTTAACCCTCCTGATAGGAACAGTCGTCCCAAATTGACAGCTGTACACACAGGCATCACATAACATAAAATTAAGGTAATCCATGCTAGGATGCATGTTACAGCCTGTGTTCCAACATCATTAATTGCTCTGTCTTCTTGCCTTATCTGTATTCCCCTCCAACATTATAAAACAGCTTGCTTGCTTTCAGAAAACATTAACTTTTTGCCTTAAAGAAGTGATTTGGCTTTTATTACCTGCACCTATAGTCAGCTTGTCTCCATGGAAACATAAGAACAAAATGTACAATTGTCCTCTGCAGCAGAGGTCTCAACTCATACTGAACATTTGTTTGCTAAAGAAAGTTTTCATTACATTCAGTATTCTCTTATTTACTTGCTTATAGACACACACACACACACACACACACACACACACACACACACACACACACACACACACACACGTTATTAAATTAGGCCAAGGGCCTTAATCCAGACATTCACCTATACAAAAGCAGGAGAAAACGTATGAACTTTACATACATTATAATTTATTCACTTTTACACATGATCTTCCACCTTAACAACCTTTGTAAGCTCTCTCTGAACCATGGCTTTTGCTGTAGCAGGCAATTGAGTAAATGTCAGTAAAATCCTACTAGGACAGCTGAACTTTATTTGGGGTTAATCAGAGTCTCTTTAATTGATGGCAGGTGTGTACCCAAGAAGACTGAATGCTGTAATTAAATCAAAAGGTGCTTCAACAAAGTATTAGTTTAACGGTGTGCACACTTTTGCAACCAGCTTATTGTACGTTTTTTATTTTTTATATTTTTTCCCTGAACAGATTTGTTTTTCAATTGAATTGTACAGGCTATAGGTCACATTAAAGGTTGGAAAAATTTTGAAATGATTTATTGTGGTCTCATTTTTTTATATCGCAAAAACCTGGCATTTTAACAGGTCTATGTACACTTTTCATATCCACTGTATATAATATGCTATTTCCTATTTTTGTACTTATTGAAGTTGAGTATTTTAAAATTAATTATTTAGTGTTTTCGTTGAACATGTGATTTGTGCTTGTATATTTATTAGCTTTCTGCGGGTTTAGTGATGATTCTAATGATGTCCCATGCTATTTGGAGATGAAAGTGCTCAATAAACACATCTATTGTACAGCAATTGGATCTTGGTGACTTATTGCAACTCCAAGGCATTCACATTTTTCCAGATTTATACAATTGTCATATTTGCAGTCTCTTTTTTTCCAGTTATCAAGAGTGTTTAACAAGTGTTTACAACCTTCTACTCTGTCTGGTTTTCAAAAGACATTTGCTCTCTTCTCTTCTCACATTGTAGTTTTCCTTGGATTTCTGTTATATTCTGCCTTTGGAAGAGCTTTTCTTCTTCCAGACAAAATAGAGATGTTCCAACAGTTCTTCCTGAATTTTTCCAATCAAAACCAGATTCCTTGCCAGGGAATTTCTCAGGTGTCTGGATCACATGATTCTTATAATTCCCTTGGCCATACTTCACATAAGAAAAATTCAGTGATACTTCAGGGGAGTCTAGAATCAGCATCGGCACCCTTTATTTTCTGATCTTTATTCTGGGGGTTGGTAAGGAGGAAGATTCTATGGTGGTTAAACCAATTTCTTGAAGTTCAGGTCTGCCATTCTTCCTTACATTTTCCTGTTCAGTCTATCACAACAGATGCTTCAGACCTGGTGTGGAGAGTTGTGTTCAAAGGTGTGAATATGAAAGATCTGTAGAACAAATAAAAGCATATAAAAGTCAAAGAGACGATAGCAGTTATAAATGCTTTTATAGCCATAAATCATCTCTGGTCTGCAGGACCTCGGCAAGTTTTCACAGACAGCACAGTAATATCTTAAATCAACAAACAGGGGATACCTGATCTTACCCTCTCCGCAGTCTTGCTGTTATTAGACAGGGAGGTACTCAGCTCAGTTTGACACTCCAGGCTTTATACAGTCCATCAGAGTAAAATCATTGCAGCACAGAAACTAAGCAGGGCCAGGACACCATCACACATAGAAACTACACTGGTGGGGGGGGGGTCCTTCCAGGATTTGATACAACTGTGGGGAACACCTCAAGTGAAACAGAGAACACACGTAAGTGTCTGATGAAGTGGAAGGAGTCCGTGAAAGCGCTTACTATTTTTATTTTTGTTATTAAAGATACCTGCTGTGTGTAACCTATGTATGTTTTCTGTTACACTTGAACTTATTGCTCGTTGGTTACTTAATCCAGTGTTGAGGGATTTCTTCTTTTTGTAACACCTCAAGTGAATTTGTTTATCTCCTCCAGAACATACAGTTAAAGAAATACTGTTCCATGATTCTTTGCGAACAGGCTTGGAAGACAGATGCTGTTTCATTTCCATAGACGGAAATGTTCCTTTATGCTTTTCTACCCTTTCCTGTGATATCCAGGATTCCTCTAAAAGTTCACAAGGACTGTCCAAAACTCCCTTATGGTCCAGGCAACATGGGTTCACCCTTCTTTTAAAACCGGCCAAGGACAGTTACCACGCACTTCCTTACAGACTGGAATTACTCACCCAAGACGGGGTTGTTTGATACATACCTGAAATCTCTTCAGTTAACTGCCTGGATGACATATGTATGATACATTTAAGCACTTTTTTTTTCCTGAGGACATGTAACAGGTACTGAAGGAAGCTAAAGAAAAACACTACTAGAAAATCATACATATCTAAGATTTTTAGCTGGTGAAATTCCAATGTCCAAAATCCTTTTGATGACTGGTGGCGTCTGATTCTTGATTTATTTATTATTTTTATTTTTACTTTATTTTATTCTACAGTTGTTGACTGGGTTTGTCCAGCTGAGCTGATAGCCCTTTTCAGCGGAGGCCTGGGGAGAAAAGCTCTACAGATTACAATAAAACAATTTTAAATGAGCACAATAATTATAGACAAAGCAATAACATTTTCAAGTTATAACAGTGAAAGCATAAAGCTTATTTACAGTGTTAGAGTTGACATTACCTTAGGATTTGTGCAGAAAAACAGAATGTAAAGTTTGAAGTACAGTCAAGGTATTTACAGGTACTAAGGATCATACAGGTAATAAATATATCAGTAGAAATATTTTTAAGATTGTGTGACAGGTAATTACCTGGATAAGATGAATAAGAACGTTGAGACATAATTAAAATATGACCGATGAGGGCAGAAACAGTGATCTTCATAGGTGAGGCAGACAGTTTATGAAGGGTGGGTACAGTGGCATGACCAGCAACTTTTTAGGTAGTCTTTGATGGCTGATTTGCTTTGTGTGAGATATTGTCCTCTCGTCTTTCTTACTGTTCTATCAAGATTAATCTCTTGGCTTTTTCTGCTTGTTTGCCAGTTTCTCCCTGTTCCCAAGTCCAGCAGTTTTTGAAAGTTTCTTTTTTTTCTTATCTGTCCATCTTGAAAACAGATGGCTTCTCCTTGAGATCTGACTTCTGTGCTTGAGAAACTTACTTTTTCCATTTGAACCAGTTCATCAGGCTGAATTGAGGTTCTGAACATTGAAGACCACTTCCTCATTACTCTGAGTAGTATCTAAAATAGAAGCTCTGATAGTGAGTCACTTCTGCCTCATTTTCCATGAGGATAGGATTTCCTTACAAACTAATCATCTTTTTATGCCTAAAGTAGTCTCAGAGTTTACCTTAAGCCAGTTTTTAATCTTCCTGTTTTTGCAGAACCCCAAAACATGGGAGAAAGAATTTTTCATATTCTGGATGTCCACATTCCATTCTGATATTACATACATAAATCTCTGTCTGACTCCTACAGGAAGGCCAATCAGCTGTTTGTCTTTTATGAATGTGACTGAAAAGGACAACCAGTGTCAAAGAAGACTGTTTCTAGATTACTGTCTCATGCTATTTCCTTTTGCTATTCTAACCATAACGAGACACTTGCAGGCAGGGTTAGGGCCCATTCCACCAGGGCTTTTGCTTCTATGACTTTCTGGAATGGGGCAGACTGAAAGTATTCTAGAGACAGTGACTTTGTCCTCTGTACATACATTTACAAGCCACTATAAATTAAATTATTTTTCCAGGTCCAGGACTGGCTTTGCTAGGACCATCCTCCAGAAGCTCCTGGATTCTTCATAGGTAATTAATAGGATATCAGCCCAAGAGCTATTTTAAGCCTTGCCAAGCCGACCGCAAATTTACCAAACATGTTAATACCCCAAAGAATTTTATGCTTATAGTGTAGGCTTGCACAGATCAAGTATTCACAGGCTGCCTCTATCCATTAGGGACATAGGTAACAAACCAGTGTTACATTTGCAATTTCCCATCAGTTGATCCAAGTTATTCTTGAATAAGGTTAGGGATGAGCATTGCCTCATATGGATGGGAGGTCTGTTTATGTTGCAGACAAGGTTTAGGTTAAAACAGGTATTTCTGTTTCTATTTGTTTTGCAGATGTGAAACAAATCCATCAGTGAAGGATCAGAGGATGCCTTATAGGTTATATATAGTTTGTAACAGTCTGTAAGGAGATAGGGCATGAGATGGTCTGCATAGGACTTGTTTACTCCATGTATTCTTTTTGTGAGGAACTCTGTGGTCTCTAAGGCTGTTGCAAGTGCCTGATCAGGTACTTGCTGAAGGGTAAGTTTTAATTAATTGGTCTGATGAGAGCCAAGTACAGTAGAACAATGACTTCCTTGGACCTGGATCCAATGCACTTATAAGTTGTGCACCGAAGAATGATTTTTCTCATCAAAGTGGACAGATGGTAATCGAAGGTCACGTTACTGTCAACATACATTTCCAGATCCCTGACCACTGGGTCTACTTGTAAGGGTGTATTATAAATGTGGGTGTTAGTCTTTCCAAAGGGTACCGTTATGATTTTTTTTTTTTTGCACTGAATTTTACTCCATGGCTCTGGGACCAGATGTTTCTGTGTCAGGACCTTTTGAATGAGTATCTGTGTCTTTAGGGGATTCAGTGACCATGCTTAGTGTGCAGACATCTGCAAGCTTGGTCAGACAGAGGCCTTTGACATTTACCTTAACGTCAGAGAATTAGGTGCAAAGAATTAGAGGCCCCAGCACTGATCTCTGTAGGACTGTGCTAGTGACAGTCCTCTGTGGAGTTGGAATCCTGTATCCTAACTTCTTGAGTCATGTCAATGACCCACCTGGCTGTCCATTAGGTGCAAATCTGCCTTCAGATCCCTGTCCCCAATTCTCAAGTTAAACCATTTTTGAAAAGGGTGTTACATGTGTGATCACCTAGGGGAAATGGGTTACTCTTGCTTGAGATCTTAAATTTTATGCTTGAAAAGCTTACTCTTTTTCAGTTTGAACTAGCTTATCATGCAAACTGAGATTCTTAACATGCAAGACTATTTTACTCGTTGCTCTGACTTCTGGTAGGAAAGTATCTGAATTATGTACATCCAAGATGGCTGCACATTGAGTAACAGCTTAATTCTAGCTTTCCCAGTGTGAAACAGAACCTCAGCAGAGAAGGCCAGTAGACTTATGTTTATGGGTAAATTTCAGTAACTGGCTAGTAAGTGTACTGCCCAGATGCCAGGAAAAAAGAAATACAGAGGACCTGGAAAAAAATCAGCTACAAAAAGTGAGAAAGAAGTACTGACTGGGGAAAGTTTTGCAGCTTTTCAGCAAAACGCAATGCAGTCTCCAGACATGAGTTCCAGGTACCTACAGGAAGATATAAGACAAGTGCACACAGACCTGGTTAAAATAAATGAAACACTGATGGAGTATATCAACACAAACAAAAGGTTTGAAAAAATGTAAGAAGCTTTAAACAGATATTCAGACAAGTTGATAAAGCTGCAAAAATCAGAGGTCGAAATGAAGAAAAGGCTGGCTGAATATGAGACTGCTCAGTAAGAGGTGTTTCAAAAGTAATAGAATTAGAGGATAGAGCACATAGGGAAAATGAGATTTTCACTTATACAGATAAGCTGGAAGGTACAGACTACATTAATTTTATGAAAGCACAAACAAGCAACTGGACTGGTGTTTCACAGCAGGAGTTGTTAGTTGAAAGGGCACATTGTATGTATGCTCCAAACCTGGCTATGAGAAAGCAACGTAGACCTTTAATAGCAAAGATGCAATCCTAGCAACAGAAGGAGTTGATTCTGACAAAACTGTGGCAGAAGTACAAAGTATTAAAAGTGAAAGACAGCAGAGTGTTTGTGGAGAATGATTACTCATTGTACACCAGATAGAAGGAGCAAATTTATTCTACTATTCAGGGAATGTTGAGATGCAGATGTGGATTCAAACTGCTGTATCCAGCTGTCTTCAAGGTATTCTTCCCTGGAAGGACAAAATCATTTTTTGATGAAGTACTTGCTAAGGAGGAAATACAAAAGTTTGTCCAACAAAAAGTAAGCTGTGAAATGGAAGGAAATTCGGCTTCTTTTTCTTTTGGTAATAATGACCACAGAGAGACTGTACCTGTGAAAACTTAGCCAATGTTTCAATGGAAGATGTTGACTAGAAGAATCAAGAGTATACTGGAAATTAAACAGAGACAGGATTTGGGAGATGGAGATGAACAGGAATAAAACCAGTAATTTATTGTGGGTTTACAGTGCAATAATTATATTTTTGAAATGTGACAGAAGAAGTCCGGAAATATTGGACTTTTCCAGAATATGTTGGACTTGTGGGGGACTCTAAAGCATGTTCCCTACTTTGTGGCATTAATGTCTGGAAAGGTGCTTTGGGGAGGGTAGAAGAAGGGAGAAAGTTAACTGTAAGTTAAAAAAGAGAGAGAGAAAGAGACTTTGCTTACTATCCTTTTTTCTCCCCTACCTAGTCCTTTATATTTCTTCCTTAGATTTCCTTCTTTTCTCCCTTGTCTTTGTCTGAGAAAGGGTTCAAAAAGTGTACCCATTGCAGGCACAAGATGCCCGTTTCCAATGGGCATTCTCTTTGTTTACACTGTGTAGGTCCTGAGCACTTGGAACTAGTCTGTGAGATATGTGGGAGTTTTAACCCCAGAGCTATTAACAAAAGGAAAAATAAGTTGATTTTAAAAGGCCTGCTGCCCTCCTGTTTTTCTGTGGCTTTACCAAGAGGTCATCCTTCGACATCTACTCACAAACATAAGAAAAGGCCTAGTTCATCGAGATTCCAGCCCTCTCAGAGCTGACAAAAAAGTCTCAAAATCAGATCTGACCTCTCCAGCTGTATCAAAGGTCTCAGATCCGAAGAAGGCCTCTTTGTCTTCGGAGCCAAAGAAGGTAGATTTGGATTCAAAGTCTTTGGATCTGAATCCCTTGTGTCAGTATACTTATTCACCTTCCACATATCTGACTCCACCTCACCTCTCTTCTCCTTTTTTCGTAAGGTATTCCAAGCTTGCTTCTGTCGTGCCCTCTTGTTCGACCTGAAACCTCACCAAAGCAGATGTGGCAAGAATTGTGAGGGAGCTGATCACCAAGCAGATCCAGAAGGGTACCTTGTTAGTTCCGAACCTATTGGATCTTGGACGTCCTCCATCTTCCACTCATCCTCTGACTGACTGCTTGCTTTCAGAGTTCTCAGGTCCAAGCGTCTTGGTCCCATTTGTGTTGGATCCAAGGAAATTGGTTTCATCAGATCTGACTATGACCTTGAGCTTCTCCACTATGAAGTGTTTGGATCCGAAGGGCTCCCAGAGCCGAAGCCCTCACATCAGGTCCAGGGGGTGGGATCAACTCCGATATTTTTAGAGCCTTTGTGTTGGACAGCTCGGCTTCAGCTTCCTGCTTGGGCATTCATCCTTTGGGACTGGTGGGGGGGGGGGTTAACGAACCAGAGATCTTTGTCATCTGCTCCATTGGTTTCTTCCTCCCCAGAGAGGTCAGCATTGAAGGTGGTTCAGAAGGTCTTCTCTGAATCTTTGGAGCGGACTTTTATTCCTGACTACCCATCTGGTTCTGTAGCATGATCCCCATCATTCCCTATCACAGGGACAGCCAGCCCAGGGCCTCCAGTTTACTCAGTCTGGGATTCCTAACTCTTCTGATACTTCTCCAGATCATCTCACCATATTCCCTTGGAAGAGGATGCAAGAGGAAACACCTTAACTCACCGTATGAGTCTCTTACCACAGATATTGATTTCAATGAATGGGAATGGTCCCCCATCCCACCACCCAAAGATGTCCCCTTTGGAGACATCCTTGAGCTCCTAAAACAGAAGGGTGGTTGGTCTGCCCACACCCCTTCCTCTGAGGAAACAGTATACTTAGAGGCTTTTGGAGCTTGCCCTGCCTCCTGATGAATTAGTGGATTTGATTTGTCAGAAGGCATGGAAGGAGACAGATTTGGTTGAGTCAGTACCAAAAAGGCCTGATGGTATCATGGAAAACTCGGTAGAAAAGCAGTATTGGAGTAAGGAAGTACCGGTTAATGCCATGGTTGTGGTGGCAGCCACAAAGAACTCATAGAGGAGAGTTCAACTGCCCATCCTCCTAACAGGAAGTCTAGGCTTCAGTGACTTTTGCTATCCAATCGTTGAATTATTTAGTCATTTTATGAGGCTGTAAAGGGACTTAATCAAGGAACTTTCCAGCTCGTTGGCAAAGGTTGCGACCATGGAGGTTCAAGCTTCTGTAGCTTCTCAGTTGAAAACCTTACAGTCTGTGGTTAATTCGTTCATGTGGTTGTTATCCAGTGCTACAGAGGGTGGCACATAGGCAGTGGGTTCAGGCTTAGATATGAGGAGACAAGCCTGGATGTGCCTATGCGTCTTTGCAGAGCCTTGTAATTCTTCGTTCGTCAGTGCACCGTTTGATGGATCATTTGGCCGTACAGTGAAAGAAATGCTTTCCAGGTGTGAGAAGGATGTGAAGACACTTTCTGCCATTTGAGTACATTTTTCAGAGGTTCTCACTAGCTCGGGCCAGTAAAACCTTACTTTTACAAATATTTTTCTGATTATATTGCTAAATCTTATTAGTAGTAGTTTTAGATACTTTTATAAGCTCTTATAGCTTGCTAGTGTATTTCCCTTTCCCTTGGTGTGCTTTCTTAGAAATTTGTAGTTGGCCTCTTTTTTTTCTAGGCTTAGTTTAAAGAGTGTTTTATTAGTGACATTTTGTCACAGTTTAGAAAATTTAGATAAGGTTTATTTTATTTAGAGTGCACTTAGTTAGTGACCTTTTGTCACAGTTTAGAATATTTAGATAAGTTTTAGTTTAGTGTGTGAAATAGCAGCTATCTTTATTACTATAGTTAGAGTCCGCTTAGCTTTAATATTATGTGCTTTTAGATAGTGTTTTCTGTCACAAATTAATATTTTATCTGTGTTTAGATAAATACTTGTGTGTGTGACTTCAGCCTGTATTTTCTAAGGGCTTTTTTGACTGTATTACTGTTCAAATTTTCAGCGTGTTCAGTTTGACAGTAGTCTTGTTTGATACTGTGTTTGGTACAATATGGCTGACCAGGACAAACATCCTAAGTCAGGATTTAAAAAGTGCCCCAAATGTGGCCAAAAAATGTCTGTCACTGACAGTCATGTCAGTTGTATGTATTGTTTAGGAGCATTACATTTACAAGATAGCTGCTCCATTCTTTCTCTTCCAGGGTTCTGCAGGAGAGAACGAGGAAGTTGATTGATAGAGGTTTGCTGAAACCCTGTTTCCAAGAAGCTTTGAGTGACCAGGATGAATCCAGCAAGTCCTCAAAGTCTTCTAAGACTTCTGAGACTAAAAAAAACAGAAAGTCTTAGACGTCGGCTCCAAAGACATCGGAGTAGACTGTTTTATCTTTTCGAGCTGGTCCACAGTCCTGGAACCGGTAACCGAAATGCCCAAGTCTCCTTTATTGCAGTCGGTGCCACCTTCGATCCATTCATCTTGGTCTTCTATTAGCCTTTCTGATCTGGATGTGGATTGTGTGGTGCAGAAGTTTTTACAGACACCAGCCTTTGCATAGTTTTTATCAGCTCCGACCCAAGCAGCTTTGGAGCCGAAGACTCTTATGCCAGCTACAACTCTTCCTCCTCTGAGCCATACTGGTCCTTCGGAGCTGGAGGAGTCAGACTTGTTGATCATGGAACCTTTGGAGCCGACATCTGCTCCAGTGTCTTTGGCTCCATTTACTCTGATGTCCTCGGTGCCGGTCGAGGACTCTAGGAGCCTACACTCTCTGGTTGGATCCAGGGAGGATAGTCGGACCGACTTGTTGGTTCCGACTCTGCCTCTCAGGACTTCGGCTCAGATGAGTTCGGCTCCTACCTCTGGCTAGGAGCCCACTGTCCAGTTGCCAGGGGTATCGATGGTTTCCTCGGATCTGTCAGTCCCTTCGCATTGGAGCAGGGGTACCTTTGAAGCCATTGGGAGAGTTATGTCTCCTAAGACATCTTCGACCTCAGGTCCGGCTTCTTCCTTCCCTAAAGCTCCTGTGTCTGCTTCTGCTTCACAGATCCTGGCCAAACGTAGAGACCCAGAGCCTCAGGAAGCCCCACTGGGTGGCCCTTGCTCTTCTGAGACCTCACCAGAAGCTCCCACTGATGAGATTCCCAGGAAGAGAGTTTGTAAGAGGAAACATCTAGACTCCCCACAGGAGTCCCTGACATCTGATACTGACTTGGATGAATCAGAAGGGTCCCCACGGTCTTCCTCTGAGGATATCTCATTTGCTGAGATACTAGAAATCCTTAGGCAGAGGGGTGACCGGCATCCCAAAAACCCTACTGAAGACGAGTCGGATCTCCTGAAGGCTTTTGGGTCTCAGCCCTCCACCTCTTGGGTGTCTCCGCCCTTCGATGAGCTGATGCAGCTGGTCTCACAAATGGCGTGGGAGTCACCGGACACCATGGAGCCTTTGTCCCTAGGAGACCTAACAAATTTATCTCTGCTCCCCAAGACAAATCCTTTCTGACCAAGGGTGTGTCAGTTGATGCCATGGTGGTGGCAGCAGCCACCAAAAAGGAAATTTCAGAATCTTCCTCTTCTAGCCATCCTCCTAACATTTCAGATTCCAAGATCATGGATAGATAAGGGAAGCACACTTATAGTTCAGCGACTTTTGCACTCTGTTCGCTCAACTACCTAACCCATTTCACGAGACTGCAAAGAGATCTCCTTAAAGAGCTGGGAGATGCTCTTCAGGGTACAGTAGCTGCAGAAGCTTCAGACAGAGTTGCCTCCCAGCTTGCTACCCTCAACTCCATTGTTAACTCGTCCATGCACCTCATTTCGTATGCAGATGATGGAACGAGCAGGGCAGTGGGTACAGGAGTTGCTCTTAGGAGACATTCCTGGATGTGCTTGTGTTCCTTCACAGAGCCCTTCAAGTCATCCTTTGTGAATACCCCTTTTGATGGCTCGTCCCTTTTCGAGCCCAAAGTTAAGGAAACTTTGACCAGGTGTGAGCAGGAAGGAAAGACTCTGTCTGCCGTCACAGTCCATTTTTCCACCCCTACCAGACTCTACTCCAAGGGTCAAAGGGGAGGGAAAATGTTCTGAAAAGCCCCAGGAGCCTTTTAGGACACACGTGGTGAACCCCCCTCCAGGGGCAGAGGAGGGGGCAATAATGGAAGACACCACCCTCGCGGCAGAGGGGGTCCACAAAACCATGGTGATAGAGATCACTTCTTTGGGAAGCCCTGCCAGCGCTCCTGAAAGAAGGCCCAACTGTCCTACTCTGGAGGTAGTCGTGGGTCGCTTATCTTTGTATCCAGATGTCTGGCTCAAAATAGCAAATGATAACTGGGTACAAAGTATCATTTTCAGAATATACTTCATTCCTTTCGCCACACCCCCTCCACCGACAAGGAAAATCCCAGACGTTCCACCCAGTTACAGGGAACAGGCAACAGCAGAGGTCCAAAAGTTGCTAAGAAAAAGAGTCATCCAACCAGTCCCAGCAGACCAGACAGGATCTGGAACTCACTCAGATTCTTTTTAGTTTCAAAAAAGACAGGGGACTGGAGACCTATGTTGGACCTCAGCAGGCTAAACAAATCTGTCAAAAAAGAGAAATTTCAGATGGTCACACTTCAGTCGATACTTCCTTTCTTTGAGAAAGACAATTGGATGTGCTTGATAGATCTCCAGGATGCGTACTACCACATAAAAATGGCCAGACCATCCAGGGATCATCTGCATTTCCGGCTGGGAGCCAGTCATGACCAGTTTTGAGCCCTAACCTTTGGTCTCACTACAGCCCCCAGAATGCTCACCAAATGTATGGCAGTGGTCACGGCTCATCTGAGATGTTTAGGATTTCAGGTGTTTCCGTACCTAGACGATTGGCTCCTCACCGGCACCACCAGGGATCAACTCATTCAAGCAAGGGACTCCACTCTGTCACTCTGCAGCCAGCTGGGCATTACAATAAACTCAGAAAAAATCTGCCTTATTGCCATCGCAACATACCGTTTTTATTGAAGCAGAACTGGACACCACCACCACCACGCTAAGACTTCCAGTAGAAAGAGTCTTCCTACTCCGTCAACAGGTCTGCATTTTGATATCCAAAAACAAGACTCCAGCATCAGAAGTTCTAAAGGTGTTAGGTATGATGGCAGCTGCAATTCTGGCCATACCCATGGGTCATATGCACATGTGGATACTGCAGTGGCTGTTGTTCACTCAATGGTCTTACCAAGAGCTTCCCATGTCTCTCCTGATAATGATCACAAACTCTTGCAAAAAGGATCTTCAGTGGTGGTTGACCTCACTTCATGTCACGATAGGATGTCCCTTTGTTTTAAACCCCACCAGCGGCCACAGTGACCACGGATGCTTCCCTGATAGGGTGGGGGGGGGGCATTTTCAGGGAAGGACAGCCCAAGGCACATGGACCGATCAGTAGACACATCTGCATATCAGTGTCTTAGAGATGAGAGCAGTACTTTTGGCATTGCAGTACTTCCAGGACTCTCTTCCTCTGGGTACAGTTACGATTCAGACAACATGTCAGTGGTCTGGTACTTGAACAAAGTGGAACCAGGTCATATCCCCTTTGTCGCGAGGCCCTAAGACTATGGCAGTGGGCTATATCCATCCAGTGCTTTCTGTTAGCAATGCACATCCTGGGGAAATCCAACGTGATAGCAGACAAGCTGAACAGAGCAATTTTGTTGCCCCACGAGTGGTCCCTCAAGAAAGAAATAGCAGACAGGATATTCGCAGGTAGGGCCAGCCTTGCTGCGACCTTTTTGCCAGTCACATGAACATGAAATGCAGAAGCTGCTTTGCCCTGATTCCTCCAACGGGAGAATCCCCAAGGGACGCACTCGTTCACGATTGGCCTCAAGGTCTCCTCTATGCATTTCCACCAATCTCGTTGATATCCAAGGTTCTACAGAAAACAAAAACTCTGAGAAGGACCATCATTCTAATAGCCCCTCATTGGCCTCATCAGATTTGGTTCCCCTTCCTTTGACTTCATCTTTTGGAGGACCCTTGGATTCTGGACCCAGTTCTGGACCTTCTGACGCACTCGTCGGGGGAACTTCATCCCTCTCTGCAGTCCCTGAAGCTGACAGCTTGGCTGCTCCAATTCCCATCATAGCCAGGTTCCATCACCTTTCCAGTGAGGCTTAGCAAATTCTCTTATCCTCTCTTAAATCTTCTACGAGGAAGCTATACCTTAGCAAATTGAAAAAATGTTCTATATGGGCCTCTAAAAACAATATTGATCTTTACCAAGCCCCTATGGCCTCCATTTTTAGAGTTCTTGACCATGATTTTCAACAAAGGAGCTCCAGCAGCAACAGTACGTGTTCAACTTGCTGCCATTTCTAATTTTCATCTTGAATTGGAAGGAATGAATATTATGTCACACAAATTATCCAAAGCTTTTCTCAAAGGGACTTTTCATCTCAGACCACCTGTGAAATCTCCCTATTCCCTACGGAATCTAAAGTTTATGCTTTCCCACATTATTCTTCCTCCATTTGAACCAGCTTCCTCATATGACCTCAAATTTTTGTCATGGAAGACTATCTTTTTACTATTACTTCTGCCCACAAAGTGCCAGAGCTTCAAGCCTTGTCCATTAAGCCTCCTTACTTGATTTTCCATGCTGACAGAGTCTCACTTTAAACAAGCACTGAAACTAATCTTAACCAAATAATTAATTTGCCAGTTTTCTTCCCCAGTCACTCCAACAATCTAGAATACATGCTGCACAAACTTGATGTTCACAAACAGCTCAGATTTTACTTGGATAGAACAAAAGATTTTAGGAAATCAGAACAGCTTTTTGTTTCCTTTTCAGACTCCAGGAAAGGTATGCCAGTGGCTAAAACAACTCTGTCTAAATGGTTATCTGATTGTATCACATTTGCTTATTCAGCTGCCAGTATGCCCTTAACAACACAAAATTAAAACTCACTCAACCAGAGCAGTTTCTACATCCTCTGCCTTTTCTTCCAGACTTCCAATTATAACATTTGTGCAGCAGCCACTTAGTCAAGACCTCATACCTTTATCACTCATTACAAAGTTGACAGGGCCTCTTTTGGGTCTACTGTCCTGAAGAACATGAATGAATGACGAGATAGAACAACTTCACATAAAGAAGTTATGTACTTACCGTAACGTTCCATGTGAGTTGTTCATATCACCTTCATTCTTACGTCCCTCCCTCCTACCCCCTCCTAGGCCTTTAGAAGACCGAGATGCGGGATCCATTCTGGTTGCTCAACCCTTCTATACTTACTCTTAGGGAGCGATAGAATGACATATGGTATTATTATACACATCAAACAAGATCTGAGGTAACCCTAGGTGCATCATGGGATAAGGACTTGGCCTCGAGCTATTTGAAGACCTCGAGCTTTTTAGTAGGCCGACTCGGGGCTCCGAACCCATCTGTAAGACTGAAGACGAGATGAACAACTCACATGGAACGTTATGGTAAGTACATAGCTTCTTTTTTTGTAACTTGGAAATTATCAGTCAACAGTGCCTGTAACAAATAGTTAATACTTTCCCAATATTTTTTTAAGTAAGTGGCATTCATAGATCATGTGTTGCCAATTGGCTGTTGATTGTGATTTACACCACCAACATCTGTTTTCTTTATTATATATTAGTTGTAATTTGTGTGGTGTTGTGTGTTTTGTGTACAAATTGCCATGTGACAAGTTGCCAGTATAGTGATAAAGATGTTAGTTTTGGAGATGTAAGAATTAGTTTTTTATCTTTATCATCTGGCATTTTACCATTAACTGTTTCATAGTATTTCTATGTATTTTGTTCATTATGAACTCTTATTTCTTTAACTGAATTGTACAATACTGATAAAATTCCTTTCCCATTTGTGGGAAATTCCATCAGCGTTGTTAACTGCTCTATGAACTTAGGAACCTTTTCCCTAACAGACTTCTGCATTATTGTCTGTTGGTTTAAAACTGATTGTCTTAATCCCTGCGGTGTTAACCATATGTTATTTTAAAGGTTGAACTCGCTAATTTGCTCTGTCATTAGGCCAGTAAATTAGACCATTCTTACTATTTTAACTGCTACTGAGTCCTGAGCTACAATATTATTTTGTGTATATGCTATTGAGAATATGAAAAAAAGACCATGCTTATATGTCAGGATTTTTGCTTAGAAAGTGCATAAAAACTTTAGTATATTGTTAATGTATTTAGAATTTATATTTTTGTGTTTCTCTGTTGCCATATAATTCCTTCAATAACCAGAGTAAGCTATTTGATACTATTTCCATATGTTTATTTATTGTATCATGAGTGTTTTTTTAACCAGATTTTTTCATGTACTAGTTTCCATTTGGAAGTATATTCTTTGTTTAACCATACAGAATCTGTTTTTAAAGCCGATGATTGTATATATCCTTCTAAATCTGGTATGCCTGTTCCACCTTCTTCCCATTTGTCAAAGGATGTCCTAGGGCAATTCTAGGCTTTTTAGGGTACCATAAGAATTAGGTTCATAGGTGTTTACTAGGCTAACGACCACAAGGGCATCTTAAGCCTAGGCATGCATCCCAAATCTCTGATAAGTTCTGATACCCTTGATAAGTGTAAGCATGGGCCTGGGAGATGAACCATTTATAGGTTACCTGTTTGCATCAGAGACATAGGTGCCAAACCAGGGATGAATTTCTGGTTTCCCATCCAGTTGTCCAAGTTGCCCTTGAATTGGATTAGGGAGGAACTGCTTCACATGGATGGGGAGTCTTTTCCATAGATGGGGTAGTCTCTGGGATACCTACCTATCTCTTCAGCTGGTCCTATTTATATCATAGGCAATGTTTAAGTTTTTAGAATGGGTAATTCTGGTACTGTTTGTTTTGTGGATATGCAGGAGGTCCATCAGAGTGAGGTCTGACAATGCCCTGTATGCCAGGCATAGGTCTCCCTTCAAAAGCCTGTAGGAGACAGAATACAGGGATAGGGCCTTGAGGCGGTCTGCATAGGACATATTACTTACACCCTGAATTCTTTTAGTGAGGAACCTCTGTGACGTTCCAGTTATTGGATATGCCTGGTTAGGTACTTACCAAAGGGAGCATTGTACTCAATGATAGGTCTGATGAATGCGAATACAGTGGAAAAATGACTTTTTTGGATGTAGATGCCATACCTTTGTTTATAAGTTGCACAGTGTAAAATTATTCCCTCACTACTGTAGACATGATGATCAAAGGTTAGATTACTATCTATGTGTGTCCCTAAGTCCCTAACTACCGAGTCAACTCTAAGATGTGTGTTGTCAATATGATAGTTACGAGGGATGGATGACTTCCCAAAGGATACTGTTATGCATTTCTTGGCAATTAGTTTTAGTCCATGACTCTAGCTGTTTGTCTGTATCAGCCCCTCCTGGAGAACATTTGTGTCAATGTGAGATTCAGTGACAGCTCCTAATTTGCAATCATCTGCAAATGTAGTCAGCCAGAGACCACTGATATTGGCCTTGACTTCTGAGAAGTTAATGCCAAAAAGGAACAGTCCAAGGACTCATCCCTGAGGGACTCCACTTGTGACTGGCCTCCTTGTAGAGGTGGACTCCCCAATTCTAACTTCCTGGGTCCTGTCTGTGAGCCAGTTGGTTTTTCACCGGGTGACATACGGGTTTGTACCTAACCTCTTGAGTTTGCTAATAATGCCCGAGTGGGGTATTGTGTTAAATGCCTTGGCCAGGTCAAGGTAGGCAGTGTGAATGATTTTGACCTCATCCATTGCTTTGGTGACCTTCTCAAAGAAGTCCACCAGGTTGAGTAGGCATAATCTGCCCTTGGGTTGGGTTCAGTGTCTGGAGTTTTACTATATCTCTATTGATCATCTCCATGATAATTCTTTCCATGGCTTTACGTACTCGACTAGTGAGACTTATGGGTTCTGTAGTTTCCAGGGTCTGTAGATGGCCCACCTTTGTGTAGAGGGATGACTGTTGCCTTTCTCCATTCATGAGGCACAAAGCCTGTTTGGAGGCTACAGTTAAATAGTAATTCCAGAGGCCCTGATAGGCTATTTAGAAAGCATCCTGGGATATTGTCTGGACCCATTGATGCAGTATTCTTTGTCTTAGAGAGAGCATTAAGGACCTGTTCCCTAGTGATAGTAGAGGGGAGTTATATCTGATGATATTTCCTGAGGGAAGGTTGAGGGGGAGAGAGGATAACGTTGGAGCTGAATTTATCAACCAGGAGGTTTGCTATATTTTGTGGCTCAGTATAGGTGGCTCCATTTACAATGAGCTCTGCACATAATTGTGTATTGCCCTTGAGGTTACGGACATAGCTAAAGAATGCTTTGTGGTTGTCCTTGGCCTGGGAGGGCCAAACTTACCTCAAATTTGGCTTTGTAACTTTTCGTTATTAACCCTTCAAATTGTTTTAAATATGATTTAGGTGGAGGTAGCAAGCAAGCTTGTATAAAATACAGAATTATATATAGTCTTTCCTCCATGGTAAAAAAATAGTTTATTCTATTTTTGTAGGAGTTCTTTGATATTATCCGAAATCTCTTTATAATTTAGTTACACTGTTTTATCTATGTCATCTGTAATTTTCAACTCCTAAGCATTTGATTGTATAATTTCTAGATAGATATTTATGATATTTTTTCATTTAATGCTTCTTTGTTCATATTTATTAGTACCATATTGGTTTTTCTTTTCATTAAATGATAGTCCAGAAATCTTCTTAAACTGTTTTGTTGCTTTTCATAGTTCTTTTAGTGTGTTATTATCTTCTTTTAAAGTCAGTAAAATTGTCGTCTGCAAATAGATAAATCTTTAACTCAATGTCAGTATCTAATTGAATTCCTTGAATGTTTGGGTTTGCATGTATGAAGTTTGCTAATGGTTCTAGTACTAATGCAAATAAAGGAGAAAGAGGACATCCCTGTTTTGTACTTTTTGTAATGGTAATAATAAACAGGATCCTATTTTTATGTAGTTCGAAGATTTATCATAATGAGCCCTTATTAGGGAGGTAAAATTTTTCGAAAATCCATACTCCACCAGTGCAAGCCAAAGGTAATCCCAGTTCATGGAATCAAATGCACTGTTACTGTTTAAGCAAATGACATTCATTTTATTTTTTATTTTGTTTATGAAATCAATAAGGGGCAGAATTCTGTTTATATTGTCATATGCATTTCTGTTTTTAATGAATCCTGTTTGATCGTTCTCTATTAATAACGGCAATATTTGTTTTATTCTGTTTGCATGAACTGTCATAAATATTTTATAATCTATATTTAATAAACTTATGGGTCTATATGAGGTACACTCATCATTTTTTTATCTTGTTTCAAAATTGGTGATACTTGAGTGTATTTCCAAGGAGGAGGGCATTTATTACCTTCTTTAGCTGATGTGAACACACTTAGTAATAAATTTAATGCATTATTAGATAGTAGTTTAAACATCTCTGGTGTCATATTATCATTACTTGGGGCTTTGTTTATTATCAGATGTTATATAGTCCTATCTCGCCTTAATTCTTGCTGGATGGGTTCGGAGCCGATATTCGGTTCCGACTCGGCTGATACTAAAGCTCGAGAGCTTTTACTGGCTCGAGGCTAGCCCCTATCCCATGGTGCCTCACAGCAATTCTCCAGATCTCGTTTGCTACGAAAGCTTCGAGGTTGTGTCTTACTGGCTCGTTGGCTAAGTAAAATGATTTTTTACTATATTTAGTCCTTTTCTACCCTTTTTCTATTTGATATATATTTAGATAGTTTCTTATCTCTTGTACAACTGTTTTTGAAAGTTTTTCGACCCCTATTCCCCCCTTAGGACTGTACGGCCCGTTTAAGTTAGAGGGCCATAGTGCCCATTTAAGTTAGAGGGTGTTTACTCCCTGTGCATGTGTGACTGTTAAAAAAAAAAAAAAAATCTTCTTCTCTTCTCACCTTTATTGTTGTTAATACTTTTACTGTTATTAACTTTTGTCTTAGTGTCTAAGAATGTCTAAAGATAAGGATCACAATGATCATCTCCCTTCGGGGTTCAAAAAATGTGATAGGTGTGCTCAGAAAATGTCTCTTAAAGACAGCCACACCAGTTGTGTGTATTGTCTTGGCGAAGCCCATTTACAGGAACCCTGCACCTTCTGTCACGCTTTTAGCATAAGAGTTTTGAATGAAAGGAAGAGAAAACTCGTTGACAGGGGTCTCATGACCAGTTCCTTCCAGGAACAGCTGGAACTTGGTCAGGCAGCTCCAAAATCCTCAAAGAGAAAATCATAGACCCCGACTTCAGAGCCAACATAAAAGACTAAAGCGTCAGAACCAAGAAGTTCCGGTTCCGACTCAGCTTCATCTTTTGTGCCGTCAATTTCATTGGTTCTGAGACAGTCTTTGGTACCGAAAATTTTGCCCGACATCGAGACTGTATCTCCTACATTGAGATCTCCTATTTTGGAGAGAAGGAGGTCTCTTACTGTCTCCCCCAGATCCTCCAGGACCCTATCAAATGAGGACATCGAGAGGATGGTGAAGAGATTGCTTTCGAATCCAGCTCTGGCTAGAAAATTGGCCCCTCCAGACCCAAAGGTCTCGGAGCCGACCCCCTTACCGACCACTGTTCCTCCTCCGACTGCTTCGCTCTCTGAGCCAATTATGTCAGGTTCCTCTGTCTTCGACCCTTCGGCTCCGAGGATTCAACCTGTTTCCTTGGAGTCAATTACTCTATCCTCGATGGCTCAGTCTGGAGCCGAGGGTTCTGGGAGCCGACGCTCTCGTGTCGACTCCGAGGGGGATAGTCATCATGGGTTCTCATTGGAACTGACCCTCCCTCTCGGAGCCTTGGCTCGACTCAGCTCCCACTTCTGCTTCGGAGCCGTTTGCTCTTGCTAGGAGTCGACCATCTGCCCCCTCGGAGCGGAGGTCTTCTTCAGAGTGGGGGGAGGAAAGCTTTCAAAGCTATAGAGAAGGCTTTATATTCTGCCAAAGTCATTCCTTTGGAACCTGTGTCCCACCAGCAGCAGGCAGCAACCTCTTCCCCCCTGCCACCCCCACAGTGTAGGGAACCAGAGGCCCAAGTAGCCCCCATTGTAGGTGCCCCCTCTTCTGAGACCTCCCCAGATTATCCCACTGGAGAGCTCCCTCAGAAGAGGCTATTGTAAGAGGAAACATGTCAACTCCCCTGAGTCTGTCACGTCAGACACTGATTTAGAGGAATCAGAAGAGTCCCCTAGATCCCCCTCTGAGGATGTCTCTTTTTCTGACATCCTAGAAATCCTTAGACAGAGGGGTAATTGGAAGACCTATAACCCTATTGAGGATGAATCAGTGTACCTTGAGACCTTTGGCTCCCGACCTTCCACCTCCTGGGTGACACCGCTTTATGACCAACTTTTGGGGGTCATATCGCAGAAAGCATCGACCTCTCCAGATTCAGTGGAAGCCATCCTGAGGAGGCCAAACAAATTTATGACAGCACCGGAGGACAAGGAAGCATACTTTTTCTTCAGTGGCATTTACATTAAGATTGCTGAATTACCTGACTCATTTTACTAGTCTTCAGAGGGATCTCCTGAAAGAGTTAGAAGATACACTCCAGGGTTCAGTAGCTCCGGGTTCCATGGATAAGGTTTCTATGCAGCTCTCCACCCTTACTTCCATAGCTAACTCCTCCATGAGGCTGATCTCATATGCAGCAGATGGAGCGAGTAGGGCAGCCACAGCAGGAATATCCCTCAGGAGACATTCGTGTATGCATCTTTGTAATTTTATGGAATCCTTCAAGTTTTCCTTCACTAATGTTCCCTTTGATGGTTCATCTTTTTTTGGACCCCAAGTGAAAGAGACTTTGACTAGGTGCAAGCAGGAAGGGAAAACCTTATCTGCCACTGGAGTCCATTTCTCTCTCCCAGCCAGACCCTATCCCAAGGGTAACACGGGGGGGGGGGAATGTGGTTCCGCAAATCCCAAAAAAGGTTTTCCTCAGGCACAAGGTCAACTCCCCCAGGGGCAGAGGGGGAGGATATAATGGAAGATGTCACCCTCACAGCAGAGGAGGTCCACAACATCAAGGAGACAGAAGCTTTTTCTGATTGTCCCTTCCATCGACCCTGAGGAGTTGCCTGACTGTCCGTCTCTGGAGGCAGTCGGGGGTCGTATATCTCTGTACCCAAGTGCCTGACTAACTATCACTCAAGATTGTTGGGTGCACACAATAATATCCAGAGGTTACCTGATTCCCTTTATTTCCAAACCCCCAACAAACTGGTCTCTTCCAGATGTACCACCCATCCAATTAGACCGTGCAACATCAGAGGTCATCTTGTTGCTACAAAAAAGAGTCATCCAAGAAGTCTCTGCAGAGCAAGTAGGATCCGGAACTTACTCTCGATTCTTTTTAGTTCCAAACAAGACAGGGGACTGGAGATCAATTCTAGATCTCAGCAGGCTGAACAAGCTTGTAACAAAATCAAAGTTCCAAATGGTCACTCTGCAGTCGATATTTCCCTTTATCAGGAAAGACAACTGGATGTGCTCAATCGATCTCCAGGATGGGTACTACCACATCAAAATGGACAGGCACTCCAGGAGACACTTACGCTTCCGGCTGGTAGCCAGTCATTTTCAGTTCAGAACACTGTCCTTTGGCCTCACTACAGCCCCCAGAGTGTTTACCAAATGCATGGCAGTGATAACGGCTCACCTGAGACGTCAAGGATTCCAGGTGTTTCTGTACCTAGATGACTGGCTCCTCACTGCTACCACCAAGCATCAACTCATAAGGACCAGGGGCGAGACTCTATCCTTGTGCGCCAGTCTAGGCATCACTGTCAACTTGCAAAAGTCACTCTAGGCTCAGAAATAGACACAACCACCATGTCAGTAAAACTAACACAGGAAAGAGTGGAGTCTCTACGCAGTCAGGTCATATCCTTAGTAAACAGAGAGTCCAGGCCAGAATAGTCCTTCAAGTCCTAGGGACTATGGCTTCTGCCATCCTATTAGTTCCTCTTGCTCGCCTACATATGAGGATTCTCCAATGGATGCTATTTGCACAATGGTCGATGCAAGACCTTCCATTTTCTCACCAGATATTAATAACAAATGCATGCAAAAAGGATCTGACATGGTGGTTACACATGAAACAACTTGTCCTAGGTCGTCCACTTGTTCCACCCCAAGAGAAAGCAGTTTTGACCACGGATGCTTCCCAGATAGGGTAGGGGGGGCATTATCTGGGAATGACATTCCAAGATACTTGGCAGAACCACAAGAACCACTTGCATATCAATGTTCTGGAGATAAGAGTGGTGCTATATGCATTGCAAGCACTTCACAACTCCCTTCCCACCAGGACGATTGTGATTCAGTCAGACATCATATCTGTCATGTGGTACATAAACAAGCAAGGGGGAATCACGTCTTACCTGCTTTGCCGAGAGGCCTTAAGAGTTTGGAAATGGGCGATGGATACTCAATGCTTCCTGATAGCAATGCATATCCCGGGGAAATCCAGCATAATAGCAGACAAACTCAGCCAAGCAATTCTGATGCCTCATGAGTGGTCCTTGAATCCAATGGTTGTGAAAGAAATCTTTCACAGATGGGGCCAGCCTTGCTGCGATCTATTTGCCACTCACCTGAATGCCAAATGCAGCAGCTACTTTGCCCTCATTCCCCATCCGGGGATGTCACCCAGGGATGCTCTAGTTCACGATTGGCCTCCGGGACTTCTTTATGCCTTTCCTCCTTTTCCACTCATCCCCAGAGTAATACAGAAAGCAAGACAGTTGAGGAGTTCCTTGATCATCATTGCTGCTTACTGGCCTCGACAAGTTTGGTTTCCTTTCCTGTGGCCCTATCTCTTGGCGGAACTATGGATTCTGGACCCATCTCCAGATCTCTCCTGATTCATCAATCGGGACAGTTTCATCCCTCCATCGACACCCTCAAATTGACAGCATGGCTGCTCCAATTCCACAAATAGCCAGGTGTATTCCCTTATCCCCAGAGGTCAAACACATCCTAATTTCATTCCATAAACCTTCCACTCAGAAACTATATTCTAGTAAATGGAAAAGGTTTTCCCTTTGGGCTATGAATCGGGGCTTGGATCCATATACGGCTCCTTTAGAATCCATTTTATCCTTCCTAACAACAATTTTTTATGAAGGAGCAGCAGCTGCTACAGTCAGAGTTCAATTAGCTGCCATTTCCAATTTCCATTTTGGTTTCATTGGAAATCCAATCATGCAGCACTCCCTGTGTAAAATATTCTTAAAAGGAGTTCTTCTTCTTAGGCCCCCAAAAAAACAACCATTAGAACCCTGGGACTTAAACTTAGTCCTCTCATCTTTGATGTCTGCACCCTTTGAGCCATCCTTGTCATCAGACTTAAAATTGTTATCATGGAAAACCTTGTTCTTGGTAGCCATAACATCTGCTAGGAGAATTTCAGAACTACAAGCTCTACCTATTCAACCTCCTTACATTATTTTTCACAAGGATAGAGTCTCTCTCAGGACAAACCCTTCCTTTCTTCCTAAAGTATGCTCAGAGCACAGTCTGAATACCACCATTGAGCTACCTGTGTTTTTTCCAAACCACTCTAATAAATCAGAATATAGACTACACCAGCTAGATGTCCACAGGATACTCAGGTTTTATATACACAGGACTAAAGAATTCAGGAAATCTGATCAACTTTTTGTTTCTTTTTCTGACAAAAGGAAAGGCTTGCCTGTTTCAAAAATTACTCTTTCAAAATGGCTTTCGGATTGCATATCCTTTGCTTATGAACAAGCTGGTAGACAATTACCTGTCAAAGTTAAAGGTCGCTCTGCTAGGGCTGTAGCTATTTCATGTGCCTTTAGATCTAGGCTCCCAATTGATACTATTTGTGCATCAGCTACTTGGGCAAGACCACATACGTTTGTCACTCATTACAAATTGGATTTGGCCTCCCAGGACAGGTCATCCTTTGGGTCCACTGTGCTGAAGAGTCTCTTCGCTTGAGCCACCCAGGTTATAGGTGCTAGGGGCACTGTCCCATCCAGCAAGAATTACGGCGAGATAGGACTACATAACATAAAGAAGTTATGTACTTAGCATAACGTTCCATGTTTGTAGTCCATCTCGCCTATATTTTTGCGTCCCTCCCTCTAACCCCCTTCCTGTTTCTGGGGGATCTGGTGGACCTTTTTGGTGCTGCCTGACATTGTTCTTTTATTGTCCAGCTGGAATGGATTATATTTCTAATCCTTTGCTGTATTTATGTAGTTTCTTATTCTTAGCTGATAGGTATTTATTGCTTTCTTGCAAACTAGATCTGGGGAATTGCCGTGAGACACCATGGGATAGGGGCTAGCCTCGAGCCAGTAAAAGCTCTCGAGCTTTAGTATCGGCCGAGTCGGAGCCAAATATTGGCTCTGAACCCATCCAGCAAAAATATAGGTGACATGGACTACAAACATGGAACGTTATGGTAAGTACATAACTTCTTTTTTCTTGAGTTGTGCTTTAATTTCTGTCATAGTTATATCTTTATCTAGTGTTTTACTGTGTTCATCTGATAGTCTTAGTCTTATATTTTCCTTTATAAATTTTCTAAGTGCTTCACTTGATTCTACTGTAGTTTCTTGACTATTGAGTTTATTAAAATGCACACCAAAGGCTTCTACAATTCCTTCTAAGTCTGATATGTTTCTTTGTTTGTCTATATTGTGTGTTTCTTTTATCTGGTTTGCCTTTATCATTCTTTTTGTTCTGTTAACTATTCTCATTTGTTGTTTTGTATTCATAGAGTAAGCGCATAGTTTGACCTTCTCTAGATTAATATTTGTTTTATGGTTCAGTATCTCTATAAGTATTTTTTGTTGAGGTCTTCTAATTCTTTTTCTGAACTAAGTTTCCTTTATGAATATCTAATTTCATTTTGTCTGTTTTAGTTTGTAGTTCTGCCAGTTCTTTATTCCAATGATTTTGTTTATTTTTATACCAGGCTACCGCCTTCCTGTATAAATATGCTTTCACTGCATCCCATATATATATATATATATATATATATTATATATATATATATATATATATATATATATATATATATATATATATATATATATATATATATATATATATATATATATATATGTCTGCTGCCTCATCTGTGAGGTTTAAATTTAGAAATGTTTGCATCTCTGCAGTATAGAACTGTTTAAGGTTTGCTATATAGGCTGGAATTGTTATGATTGTAAGTTTTCTCCTCTCAAAGTTAAAATCTATTTCAAAAGTTATTGCATTATGGTCTGAGAAGGGGGCAGGTGATTGTTTTAAATTTGCTTATTTTTGTGGTAAGATCTTTTGTTATATATACTCTATCTATTCTGGAAAAGGTGTTGTGTCTATGTGAGTAATGTGTGAATATCAATGAATCTTGTTCAGCATGTGTGTTAATGTCCATTAAGTTATATGAGTCAGTAAACTCTGTAAGTAACTTTGATAGTGGAGATTTCTTGCATGTGTTTTTAGCATTTGTGTCCTCTTCTTTCATTAATTACCTTTGGAATGTTGTCTTATGTTCTCTAAATGTTGTTTGCATGCCCTGACACCCAGTCCTGGTATCCAGAGTATAAGGCAAACCATTTATTAATATTGACATTAAGCAAAGCATTCCTGAGTTATCATTGACTGTATTTATGATCTTGGGCATCAAGGTAGTCTTTCTCCATAATATTGCTACACCTCTCTTTGCTTTTTATTATATTCTGAACTTGCTAGTACTGTGTAATTATGCATATTAATCTTATTAATGTCTTGCTTTATAAGATGCGTTTCTTATAAAAATACTACTTGTGCTTTACATAGCTTAAGATATCTTTGTAAGCTTCCTCTTTTGCAGCTGTTATTTAAGCCACTGACATTGATAGAGATGCATTTCACAGTTGGACTAACTATACCTTTGTATTTAACTATTGTCCTGTTTGTACATAACCTTGTATGTGTGCTGAAAACGTTTCATATATGTTATAAATGCATTGCATAGACATCCATTTAAATGGTACAAATAAAAACTGTCTGCGTAAACAGTGGTTTTCAAAATATAAATAACCAGTCATTCCCTTCATGGGAGAAAACATCCCATCCTTGAATAGCTTTACCATTCAAGTGACCCCTCTTATCCCTATTCAACATCTTCCATCAGCTTTCACAACAACAAATATAACTAAAAGCATCAAATTCTTATTGCTCGTGTGCTATCAGACTTCATAGGTAGGTGCTAGGCTATTGGCCCTAGGGCCTATATAAGCCTAGCCAAAAAAGATATCCTGGTTTTTGTCACCCAAGAAAATTATTTTCCTGTGTCCCTGTCAAGCAGAGCCACAGAGGTGATCCCGGGGTGAAATTCCTATTTCCCATCCAATCATCAAGACTTTTCTTGAAGAGTGCTAATGAGGAACTTTGTTTGATATAGATAGGTAGTTTGTTCCAGAGTATGGGAACTCTCTGGGACAGGAAACTATCCCTCCAGCATGTTCTGTTTATTGTAGTGACAAAGTTTAGGTCCCTAGAGCGTGGAGCTCGGAGGGACTGGGATTTCTTTAAGTGGAGCATGTCCAACAGCTCTGGGTTTGACATAGCTTTGTATGTTAGGCAGACATCGCTTCTGAATAGGTGATATGCGACGGAGTAAAGCTGGAGTTTTTTGCGATGGTCTGCGTAGGGCATCTGTTTGAGTTGTTTTGGTACCTATTTTTAAGAATAAGGGTGATGTGCAGAGTTGTAGCAACTACAGAGGGATAAAACTAATCAGTCACAGTTTGAAGTTATGGGAAAGAGTAGTGGAAGCTAGGTTAAGAAGGGAGGTGATGATTAGCGATCAGCAGTATGGTTTCATGCCGGGAAAGAGCACTACATATGCGATGTTTGCTCTGAGACTGTTGATGGAGAAATATAGGGAAGGTCAGAAGGAGTTGCATTGTGTCTTTGTGGACTTGGAGAAAGCATATGATAGGGTGCCTAGAGAGGAGTTGTGGTATTGTATGAGGAAGTCAGGACTGGCAGAGAAGTATGTAAGAGTGGTACAGGATATGTGCGAGGGTTGTTTGACAGTGGTGAAGTCTGTAGTGGGAGTGAAGTGACAAGGTGGGATTAAATCAAGGATCAGCTCTGAGCCCTTTCTTATTTGCAATGGTGATGGACAGGTTGACAGACGAGATCAGCCAGGAGGCCCCATGGACTATGATGTTTGCAGATGAAATTGTGATCTGTAGTGAGAGTTTGGATCAGGTTTAGGAGACCCTGGAGAGGTGGAGATATGCTCTAGAGAGGAGAGGAATGAAGGTCAGCAGGACTAAGACAGAATATGCGTGTGTGAATGAGAGGGAGGATAGAGGAATGGTGAAGATGCAAGGAGTAGAGTTGGTGAAGATGGATGAGTTTAAGTACTGGGGATCAACAGTTCAGAGTAATGGTGAGTGTGGAAGAGAGGTGAAGAAGAGAGTACAGGCAGGGTGGAATGGGTGGAGAAGAGTGTCAGGAGTGATTTGTGGCAGATGGGTACCAGTAAGAGTGAAAGGGAAGGTCTACAAGAGGGTAGTGAGACCAGCTATGTTGTATGGGTTGGAGATGGTGGCATTGACAAAAAGGCAGGAGTCAAAGCTGGAAGTGGCAGAGTTAAAGATGTTAAGATTTGCACTGGGTGTGACAAGGATGGACAGGATTAGGTTCATAGGTAGGTACTAGGCTATTGGCCCAAGGGCCTACATAAGCCTAGCCATGAAGGTTCCCTGGCTTACGTCACCCAAGAAAGTTATTTTCCTGTGCCACTGTCGAGCAGAGACACAGAAGTGATCCCCAGGGTGTATTAGGAATCAGTATATTAGAGGGTCGGCTCAGGTTGGATGGTTTGGAGACAAAGTCAGAGAGGCAAGATTGCGTTGGTTTGGACATGTGCTGAGGAGGGATGATGGGTATATTGGGAAAAGGATGCTAAGGATGGAGCTGCCAAGTAAGAGGAAAAGATGAAGGCCTAAGATAAGGTTTATAGATGTGGTGATGGAGGACATGTAGGTGGTTGGTGTGACTGAGCAATATGCAGAGGACAGGAAGAAATGGAAACAGATGATCCGCTGTGGCGACCCCTAACGGGAACAGCTGAAACAGAAGAAGAAGCCTGTGAGGCCATCACACATGACAAATAATGGGTGCTAATGATCGTATCCAGAGGATACTTTATTCCCTTTTCTGACATTCCCAAACAAACATTTTGCCTTCCTGATGTTCCACCCAGTCAGAGGGAGGACACTGCTCAAGAAATAAGAAAGTTACTGCAAAAAGAGTCATTCAAGAGGCCCCCCTCGATCAAGTTAGATTGGGCTTTTACTTCAGATTCTTTTTAGTTCCAAAAAGGCAGGGGACCGGTGGCCTATCTTGGATCTCACCTACTTGAACAAGTCAGTGAAACATACAAGGTTCAGGATGGTCATGATTCAATCCATCTTACCTCTCCTGAAGATGGGTGATTAGGTGTGTTCTGTAGACCTCAAGGATGCATACTTCCATGTCAAAATGGACAAGCGCTCCAGGTCTTTTGTATGTCTCAGGCTGGGAGCCAGTCACTACCAATTTCAGGTGCTTCCATTTGGCCTCATGTCTCTTTGGTTTGGACATGTGCTGAGGAGGGATGATGGGTATATTGGGAAAAGGATGCTAAGGATGGAGCTGCCAAGTAAGAGGAAAAGAGGAAGGCCTAAGATAAGGTTTATGGACTTGGTGAGAGAGGACATGCAGGTGGCTGGTGTGACTGAGCAATATGCAGAGGACAGGAAGAAATGGAAACAGATGATCCTCTGTGGCGACTCCTAATGGAAACAGCTGAAAGAGAAGAAGACTGTGGTATCATTCTGGGTGATGGCAGGATGCTACTCAGGGCTAGAGTCATACATGCCTGGGCTGCAAGATCGTAGAGCTCCTCCATGTCTCTTTTTTCATGTTATCCAGGGAGGTGCGTCTCAGGTCATTCATACCAACATGGACAATGACAGAGTCATATTTGTACTTGTTGTGAAGTGACATGAGTGAGTGCATTATGTGACGGATCCTGGCACCCGACAGGCAGCTGACAGTAACTTTCTCCTATTTAGCCTGATGAGTGGAACATCAGTGTGCCTGACTATAGAGTCACCTATGACTAGAGTGTTGGGTACGTTGTTATGCCTTATGGGCTGTGGTTGAGTGGCACACTGAGTTTGTGGGCTATGTGTCATTTGGGTTGTGTTGGGGGTGGAGGTTGCTTGCGTTTCTGCTTTGGAGGTCTATGTTGCTTGAGCAGATTTTTATTAAGAGCCTCCGCGAATGTAGGTATGTGTTTCGTGTTTCTGTGTGTGTGTTTTGGTGTTGTAGGATGTTCATCGTGTTTCACTGCTGCAGTCATTACACTTGGGTTATCCTGTCGTCATGCGGTCTGACGTCAGTGCGCCAGGGCTATATAAGATGCAGCCGACACCATTTTCTCCAGTCTTTCTTGCCGCACGGTGCCCGAAGCAAAAGCAGTTCACAAGTGCCGGTCGGCCGACTCCTGAGATTTTCGAAGTCGAATTTCAGAACCGAAGTCTTCAATAAAGCTAAGTACCTCATTGGGGAAACTTTTTCTTGCCTCAGACCGATGTCAGTAAAAGTTAATAATTGCATTTCTTGTGGGAAGCAAATACCTCATAAGGATTTTCATTCTTACTGTATTCCATGCCTAGGCCCAGACCACGACGTCACTAGTTGTCGGTTTTGTGCTAGATTTAACAAGCGCACTATTAAACGTCGGTTTGATTTTGCTCACCATTATTTTGGCCGAAGGTTCAATTATACCATGCCATCGGAACAACCGACGACCGGAATACACAAAAAACGCAAAGACAAAGATAAGGACAGGCATCTGAGGTCCAAAACCGATGATGAAGCCTCTTCTAGGCCAGTCGCCGGCTCTCCGGTTCTCAGTGAGGCGTTTTCGCAGCCCCTGACAACCGCTACCTCAGAGCCACAGGCCGCCTCCGACTCCCACGTGGAGATTACTAGGCCACTGGAAACTCAAGGTATTGGCCCTACGGAAATTAACCCCTCAGATGGGTCCGGAGCTGCTGAGCAGGCATCAGCTTCTGAGGGTGTTTTCAGACCTTCACAGATTACCATCAAAACAACAACTAAGTCTAAAACTCCATTAAAGACAAAGAAACAAGTACAGCATTCACTGGGACAAGGCCTCCATGCCTAAAAAAACAGATGCTCAAAATGGCCGATGACCTAATTACTCTGATCAGGGGTTCTCATCCCCCTCCTGATAAAAGGCCTAGGCAGGATACAGGCTATGATTCATCTGACCAGGTTTCCATTTCTTCTGATTCCTCTTCAGACCAGGGATACTCTTTACCCCCTTATGAGGACCCTGATGCTGAAGAATCAATCCCTTCAGCCTCTCCTCCTGAGGATTGCTCTTTTGGGGAAACTTTGCATACCATGAGGAAGCATTTCCATTGGGAGAGCCAGGATTATTCAGAATCCAAGAAAAGGCTCAGAGATTTTCTTTTATTGCCTCAACACAGGCACCTTGCTATGCCACCTGTGTTGGATATTGTGGATGATGTGATGTTAAGTTGTCAATCTCGCCTTCATTCTTGTTGGATGGCTTCGGAGCCGAACCTTGGCTCCGACTCGGCCTAATACTAAAGCTCGAGAGCTATTTTTACCGGCTCGAGGCTAACCTATGTCCCATAATGCTAGGCGTCATATACCCAGATCTCGTTTGCCGCTTCAGCTACGAGGTTGCGTTTTTCACCGGCTCCAGGTCATATTTTGTTATTAATAGCTCTATAGATAGTTTTTCTATCAGATTTTTTTCCTATTTTACCTTTTTAGTGTTAGTGAAGTTAGCGACTAGTTTTCCCTCCCCTTTAGTTGCTAAATCCCCCCTTTTTCTCCACCCTTAAGGTGGTTGGGCCTCTGACCCTCCCCCTTAGTAGTAGTTTTCCCTTAGTTGTTCTGTGTGTGTGTGTGGAATTCTGTCCCTCTGTTTAGTGGTAGTTTCCCTTTTTCTGCTTATTGTAATTTGTTATTATATATTAGTGTAATTTTTACATTAGTATGTCTAAGGAAACTAAGGTATCGGGTTTCAAGAAGTGTGACTCGTGCTGTCAGAAGATGTCTCTGACAGACGGTCACACTTTTTGTGTGTATTGTTTGGGCCCTCTGCACCTGCAGGACTCTTGTTCCATCTGCCATGCTTTCAGCCCTAGAGTCCTGCAGGAGCACAGAAATAAACTCATTCTCAGAGGCTTGTTAAAGCCTGAAGGTTCTCCGGCTAAGACCATGACTGGAAAACCTCCAAAGCCCTCCAAATCGTCGGCTCCATGTTCAGAGCCGGCTCCGAGCGGTTCTCTTGCTGCCTCGTCGGTTCCGGCCAGAACCAAGGCACCTAGACCTCAGTCGGCTCTGACTTTAGTGTAGGAGCCGTTCCCGAGCAGAAAGCGCTCCAGGTCTCCGTCTCTTGAGTCGGTTGGATCGGCTCCGAAGTGTCCTCTGTTGTCGGAGCGGAGCCATAGATCTCATTCCCCTAGGTCTTCCAGGCTTTCGGACCATGACCTCGAGAGGGTAGTCAGCCGGCTTTTGAAGTCGCAGGCACTGGCCCAGTTGCTACATAGCCCGTCTCAACAGACAGGGGCTACCCCTACACCTGCTCAAGTTCCTCCTCCAACTACTCTGCTGAGTTTGGAGCTGGAGGTCGTCGAGGTGAGTACTGTGGGGGCGTTGGAACTGATCCCTCTTTTGTCGGTCCCTTCGTCGGCTCCTATCCCATCCTTGGCTCCGTCCTTGGAGGGATCCGGGTGCCGAGACTCCATGCTCGGCTCCGAGGGGGCAAGTGGCATCGGACCCTTGTCCGACCCCGCTCTCCCTCTCTGAGCCTCAGCGCAGGTGAGTTCGGCCCCATCGGCCTCGGAACCGTCCCTCTTGGTGCCGGGGGGAGCTCTCATCTCCTCAGAGTTGGGTCCTTCTTCCCTGCCTGACAGGGGCGCCTTTGAGGTCATGAGGAGCGTGCTGGCTCCTATACCGGCGCCACGGTCGGCCTACTTGGCCCCTCCCTCTACGGTGCCTGCTTCGGCCCCTGCCTACCCTCCCGACCCCAAGCGAGGAGAACCGACACTTCAGGCTGCCCCATTGGGCCTTTCTTTCTCTTCTGAGGCCTCCCCTGATCCTTCCGGGGAGCCCCCTCGGAAGAGGACATTTAAGAGAAACATGTTGACTCTCCTGAGTCAGTGACATCTGACACCGACCTGGATGATTCAGGAGGGTCCCCAAGGTCCCCTTCTGAGGATGTCTCCTTTTCTGACATCTTAGAGATCCTCAAACAGAGGGGGAACTGGTCTGCCCTTAACCCATCCGAGGACGAGTCGGTGTACCTGGATGCGTTCGGTTCTCGCCCTTCCACCTCCTGGGTGTCCCCGCCTTTCGACCCACTTATGGAGGTGGTGGCTCAGAAGGCGTGGACGGCTCCGGATACTATGGAACCAACTCCTCAGAGGCCCACTAAATTTATTACTGCCCCGACAGACAAACAGTTTCTCTCTAAGGGTGTCCTCATGGATGCCATGGTGGTGGCAGTAGCCACTAAGAAGGAGTTGGCTGACCTTTCAGTACCTGTCCATCCTCCTAATAAGGAATCTAGGACTATGGATAGGTACGGCAAGTGGATGTTTTCTTCAGCGACCTTTGCCATGCTGTCGCTGAACTATTTATGCCATTTCACCCGACTTCAGAGAGACCTTCTCAAGGAACTGGGTGAAACATTGCAGGACCCAGCAGCTGTGGGGTCTCAGGAAAAGATCAACTCCCAGCTGGGGACCCTGAACTCTATTGTTAACTCTTCCATGCGGCTCATCTCTTATGCAGCTGATGGAATGAGTAGAGCCGCAGGTACGGGTGTTGCTCTAAGGAGACAGGCCTGGATGCGGCTCTGTAATTTTGCTGACCCCCTTCAAGGCGTCCTTCACTAACACCCCCTTTGATGGTTCTGCTCTTTTTGGACCTCAAGTGAAGGATACCTTAACCATGTGCGAACAAGAAGGCAAGACTCTCTCTGCCGTGGGAGTCCGTTTTTCCACCCCTTCTAGACCATATACTAAGGGTCAGAAGGGCGGGAAAATGTGGTTCCGGAAACCTCAAGGAGTTCTGCCGGACGCACGTGGTGAGCATCCCTCCATAGGCAGAGGACGGAACAACAATAGACGCTGCCCTAGGGGCAGGGGGGGTCCGCAGAATCAGGGTAGCAGAGAATTGTTCTCTGACAAACCCTTTCAGCACCCCTGAGGAGCTGCCCCTTGGCTCCACCTTTGGAGGCAGTCGGGGGAAGACTGTCGCTGTACCCAAAAGCCTGGTGCTCTCTTACGCAAGACAGATGGGTATGGTCGATCATATCCGAGGGTTACAAAATCCCCTTTATCCACACCCCACATCAACCAAAAGGGCCTCTTCCAGACATTCCACCTGGTCTGAGAGACCAAGCAGCACTAGAAATTTCAAAGCTGCTTTTAAAAAGAGCCATCCAGCCAGTCCCAGCAGACCAACAAGGGTCTGGAATCTACTCCAAATTCTTTTTGGTACCAAAAAAGACAGGGGACTGGAGACCTATTTTGGATCTCAGCAGACTGAATAAATTGGTTCAAAGAACAAAATTCCGGATGGTCACGCTACAGTCCATTCTTCTCTTCTTGGGTCAGGACAATTGGATGTGCTCTATATACCTTCAGAATGCGTACTACCATATCAAAATGAACAGCGCTACATGAGGTTTCTCCGCTTCCGGCTGAGAGCCAGTCACGATCAATTTAGAGCCCTGCCCTTTGGCCTCACCACAGCCCCCAGGGTGTTTACTAAATGCATGGCAGTGGTTGCAGCTCACCTGAGACGTCGAGGATTCCAGGTGTTTCCATATTTGGATGACTGGCTCCTTACTGCCACCACCAGGCACCAGTTACTTCAAGCCAGGGATTATGCTGTACAAACGCGCAAAGCGCTAGGCATCTCCATAAATTTAAAAAAGTCTGCCTTGTCAGCATATTACCTTCATAGGCACCGTGTTAAACACGATGGAGTTGTCAGCAAAACTACCTACACAAAGAGTGTTAGACATTCGCAGTCACGTTCAAATCCTACTACAGGAGGACAGAATCCAAGCCAGGCTTGTACTGAAAACGCTGGGTCTAATGGCTGCAACAATCAACTTACTCCCCCTAGCTCGCTTTCATATGCGGATACTACAGTGGATACTTTTTTCCCAATGGTCCTTTCAGCAGCGTCACATGTCGCACAATATTTTCATCACTCGATCATGCAAACAACACCTAGCTTGGTGGATGGTCTCACCTCAGTTGCTTCAAGGCAGACCGGTTGTTCGTCCCCCTCCGGTTGCCACCGTGACAACGGATGCCTCCCTGATCGGGTGGGGGGGGGCATTTTCAGGGCAGGGCAGTCCAGGGCACATGGCAACCATTCGAGTGCCACTTGCACATCAATGTCTTGGAGATGAGAGCGGTGCTGTTGGCGTTGCAGGCCCTCCAGAACTCTCTTCCCACCGGGACAATTGCGATTCAGACAGACAATATGTCCGTAGTATGGTACATCAACAAACAGGGCAGAACCAGGTCCTATCCTCTTTGTCGGGAAGCGCTCAGACTCTGGCAATGGGCGATCTCATCTCACCGGTTTCTGGTAGCAAAACACATTCCCGGAAAGTCCAATGTTATAGCAGACAGGCTGAGCAGGGATATTCTCATGCCCTACGAGTGGTCTCTCAACCAACTAGTAGTGGATCAAATATTCAGAAGGTGGGGTCAGCCTTGCTGCGACCTTTTCGCAACCCCACAAAACAGCAAGTGTCAGGACTTCTTCACCCTCTTTCCTCTTCCGGGCCTCTTTCCCAGAGACACTCTAGCCCACGACTGGCCCCGGGGTCTCCTTTATGCTTTCCCTCCTTTTCCCTTAATCACTCAGTTAGTCCAGAAAGCAACTGCCTTGAGATCCAGGATGATCCTCATTGCCCCTTACTGGCCCCGACAAGTCTGGTTTCTGTTCCTACAACGTCACCTACTGGAGCAGCCCTGGCATCTGGACCCAGTGCCAGACCTTCTGACCCATCAATCGGGCAGGCTGCACCAATCCCTTTCGTCTCTCAACCTCACAGCTTGGTTGCTCCACTTCCAACCCTGGCCAGGCTTCCCTTAATTCCCTTAATTTCTCAGTCAGTATGTGAGATTATCCTTGCCTCTCACAAGTCTAACACCAGAAAGACGTACTCTAGTAAATGGAAACGTTTCTCTATTTGGGCAAGGAAAAATCAAGTCGACCCCTTCACTGCTCCTGTCCAAACAGTTCTAGATTTTTTAGCGGAACTTTTCCAAAAAGGCTCCTCTTCAGCCACTATCAGAGTCCAGCTGGCGGCTATTGCAAATTTCCACGTTGGCTTGTCAGAATCTAGCATTATGTCCCACAAGCTCTGCAAAGCCTTTCTGAAGGGTACCCTATTACTTAGGCCCCCAGTCAAAGACCCTCCTCCACCGTGGGATCTAAATTTTGTACTGTCATCGTTAATTCTGCCTCCTTTTGAGCCTGCTGCCTTCTGCACGTTAAAACTGCTCTCATGGAAAACACTTTTCCTGGTAGCTATTACCTCAGCCAGAAGGGTTTCGGAACTACAAGCACTATCTGTGCGCCCCCCTTATCTTGTTTTTCACAAAGATAGAGTGGCTCTTAGGACTAATCCATCCTTTTTACCTAAGGTTCTATCTGAAAAAAATCTCAATCAGACCATTGATCTCCCAGTTTTCTTTCCAAATTACACTGACAGAGCTGAGAGAAGATTGCATTGCTTGGACGTTCACCGGCAGCTACGCTTCTATCTGGATAGAACTAAACTAACGAGAAAATTAGAGCAACTCTTCTTATCTTACGTGGAAGGGAAGCAAGGCCTTCCAGTTTCTAAAGTGACCTTGTCCAGATGGTTGACCTCTCTTATCACTTTAATATATCAGTTGAGGAATAAGGAGCTCTCTACCAAACCTAGAGCTCATTCAACTAGAGCATTAGCTTCCTCAGTTGCTTTTCAAGCAAGGTTACCTATGGATTCTATTTGTGCAGCGGCCATATGGGCCACCCCTCATACCTTGATTTCTCATTACAAACTGGATATTGCCTCCAGAAATCGTGCTGATTTTGGTTCCACTGTACTCAAGAGTCTGTTCCATTGAGCCACCCAGGACTAAGGTGCTAGGGACGCTGTCCCATCCAGCAAGAATGAAGGCGAGATTGACAACTTAACATTAAGAAGTTATGTACTCACCATAACGTTCCGTGTTAGTTGTCTTCTTCTCGCCTTCTTTCTTGCATCCCACCCTCCATCCCCCTAGCCTGGAAAGATGTAGAGTATTGGGTGAGACATTCTTTGTCAGCAGGATTACCCCTTCACTTAGAGCTCTTGTCCCCTTTTTGGTAGCCCTGGTGAAAGACAGGCTGTGGGGCTCATAGTTGTATAGAGTTCATAGATTTATCCTTTCTTGTGGTGGGACATGTTTTTGTCCATAGTGTTAGCTATCTGGGTATATGACGCCTAGCATTATGGGACATAGGTTAGCCTCGAGCTGGTAAAAATAGCTCTCGAGCTTTAGTATTAGGCCGAGTCGGAGCCGAGGTTCGGCTCCGAACCCATCCAGCAAGAAAGAAGGCGAGAAGAAGACAACTAACATGGAACGTTATGGTGAGTACATAACTTCTTATTCTCCGAATCCAGTTTAACCCCTGATTCTGTGCCTTAAGCAACAGTCAAGCCAAATAGTTACTACAGAGTCCCTGACTCTCACAAATTTCTTTATAAAAACCCTGCTGCTGACCCAGAAACTATTTCCCAGGGTCCCAAAGAGGTAAAGGCTTCCACTGCTAAAAATCCAGTTCCCTCTGACAGGGATTCTAGAGCATTAGACAGATAGGGGCAGAAAGTTTACACTTCTGCAACTTTAGCAGTAAGGGCTTTAAATTGCCAGTTCCACATCTTTAAATACCAACAATATTTAATGTCTCTGTTAAAACAGAAAATGCTTACAGGCTCAGAAGGTCCTGATTATAAGGAAATGCAGGATTTATTGCATGCAGCTGAACAAGTGGGAAAACATACTCTGCAATGTGGTTTTGATTCTTTAGAGGCTTTTTGTAGAACCGCAGTTACAAGATCTGTGATTCGAAGGCATGCTTGGTTAAAAGAACAAGGTTTACCTAATCATGTTAAGGCAAAATTATTGGATGCTCCTTTACAGCATGATATTTTGTATGGTGTTAAGGCAGAAGAGGTATTAAAGAAAATGGAGGATAAGGCAATATCTATGCAAATAGTGAAGGATTTCTTACAGGTACAACCACCTCAATTTAGCAGAAATTGGCCTTCTAAAAATTGATCCTTTCCAGTGTCAGACAGGCCACAGAGGCAGATACAGACACCCAAGAGGCAGATCTCAGCCCTAAGGCTCTTACAGACCACGTCAGTGGGGTGCTTCAACCCCAAAAGGAAGAGAAGACAAGTCACAACCTTATAGGAAACAGACCCAATGACTTCCCCCTTCAAATGCCAAGCACTTACCTTTTGGCCACTCCCTTAGGGGGAAAACTAGCACTTTTTTCACAAAATTGGCATATAATCACCCAAGACAAATGGGTTCTGAATATTGTGTCTCAAGGTTACATGTTCCACTTTCACACTCTACCAAAGCCAAAAGAAATGCCAGACCTGCCACAAAATCAATGGGCAGAGGCACAAAAACAAATTACAGCCCTCATGGACATGAGAGCTATTCAAAAAGTACCACAACAGGAACAAGAACAAGGATTGTACTCAAGACCAGAAAGGACAAAGCCTGGAGACCCATACTGGACCTATCTACTCTAAATACTTACCTGGATGTTCCGAAATTCAAAATGTTGACACTACAGCAGCTTCTTCCCATGCTGGGCAAGAAGACTTGGCTTGTTACCTTGGACCTCAAAGAGGCATACCTGCATGTCCCAATCAGACAAAATTGCAGAAGATACCTCAGATTTATAGCAGGCTCAATGCATTACCAATTCTCTGCACTGCCCTTTGGCTTATCTTCTGCGCCCAGGGTCTTCACAAAATGCCTGGCACCAGTAATTGCATTTTGCAGACAAAAAGGAATTCAAATATATCCCTACTTGGACGACTGCCTTATTCAAGCAGAGAGCAAGGACATTCTTCTAAAGCATCCGGCATTTGTAAAAAAAATTGCTAATTTGCCTAGGGTACACAGTAAACGAAAAGAAGTAAAAACTAGTGCCCTCACAAGAGATAATATTCCTGGGTGCCAGCTTAAATACAACAGCCCAGATGGCTTATCTCACGCCAGACAAGCAAAGTCAACTGACTCAGTACTTTCAATTGATGGCAACAAAAACCCAACTCCCTGCAAGAAAAATTCTGCAGGCCTTGGGGTTCATGGCGTCCTGCATACTACTAATACCATATGCCAGACTGCATATGAGGAAATTACAATGGTACCTAAAATGTGTTTGGACTCAACACTGTCACAGTTTGGAAACAGTAATACCACTTATTCCCTGCCTACAACAGGAGTTTCGATGGTGGGCATAGGCATGTCACCACAACAAGGGATAGCCTTTCACTTTACCCACAGCCACCCAACAGATGCTTCAGATTACGCCTGGGGAGCACACATGGCAGGAAAATGTATTCAGGGCAAGTGCCCGCAGACCAAATGCATCTTCACATCAATCAAAAAGAGATGCTAGCTGTACAAAATGCCCTAACAGCTTTCAAGGACCTTCTGCATCCAGGACAACTATTACTAAAGATGGACAACACCACAGTTATGTGGTACATAAACAAGCAAGGTGCACTCATTTCTATCCCCTCTGCAGACAAGCCATGACTTTGTTGGAACATAGCACTGACCTATTAAGTTCATCTGCAAGCACAATTCCTGC